>NC_134523.1:30967295-31267295 GCF_027942865.1 Odontesthes bonariensis
CTGAACAATTTAAAATCTAAATAGAGAAAACGAGACCATGATGCAATGCAAATTACTTCCGGGTTCGGTTAAAACGGACCAGTAATGCTTTGCATAATATATGGAAATGTTAATTTCCACTTTTCTCGGTCAATTTTGATCGCATCGACACATATAGCCACTTAAAATGATCGGACGAACGCCACGATCCTGAATATGGAGCTCGATAACTTGTAGAATCGAGTGATTAATTTTGACACTCGGAACCGTGACTAAGATCACGATCTCCGAACATGAGGTTCTGATGCTGAACCGTTGCTCGTCGGATCTTGACGGCCGGTCAGCATTCCCAAATAAGATCCAACATTTCCTGGGGTCGTGCGGTGTATGGGGCACAGGAAATGGATTCTTTTTAGCTGCATTTCCTGTAGTCGTGCGGTGTATGGGGCACAGGATATTGCTTTTTGGGTTGGGACGGGAGTCTCGGGGGTTCCAGGAGGCAATGCTTGCATGGCTGGCCTGGTTCCTTCCTTCTCCTGGGGTGACTGGGAAGGCAACGCACAGTCGTGGCTGGTCCTGGTCATTCCTGGGGGGGACTCTCTTTAGCGCTTGCTGGTCGAGGTGTCCTGGGGAGCCTGGGGAGGCAGCGCTCTGTCGCGGCTGGCCCCGGGCTTCCCTCTGACCCCTTGGGGAGGTCGGGAAGGCAACGCTCTGTCGGGGCTGGTCCTGTCTCTCCCTGGTGGGGATGCCTTTGACTCAGCACGGGGATCTGGGGGGTTCCGGGGGGCTATGCTTAGCGTGGCTTACCTGGGTTCCCCCTTCCCCTGGGGTTGGGTGGGGAGAGGACCTCGGCTCTTCAGCCCCAATCGGCTGGACCAGGGCAACCATGCGGTGTTAACAAATGGTCCATGCGGGTTGGGGGGTAAGTATGCGGCCCCCCTGGGTTCCGACTCTAGGAACAGCACGCAGGGTGTGGTGGTCTTGAGCGGCATGACCTTAATCGTGGCTCAGTTTTCTATGGGGAATAGCCCCGCCCACGCAGCAGCACATGCCGCACCACACACGCCTTATCTGGCCTCTGGGACACTTTGGTTGTCTTGGGTCGCTTAATGCCTAGCTTAATGGAACGATTTTACTTGACTTACCTCGGTCTTCGTTTTTCGACTCGCACCGTCGTATTTCTTTTCCACTTTACACACAATTTCCGACCACCGACCACTTACCGCTCTTCAACTGACTTCCAATAGGGATTGACCTAATTGGGCGAGGGACACACAGCGGGACATGATCACTCCCGTCTGGGCCCCCCTCGGGCGAGGGTGTCTGGTGGTAATGGCCGAAACACCTGATGACCCTGAGGTCCACCACTGATGATGTGTCTCAAATTTAGCTAACTGACTAGGATCTCAAGTTGGACAACAGATCTGCTGACCTGTCTCCAATTTGAGAAAAACTCTCTGACACCAGACTGACACCGACCTTACCCTATATGGTCGACTCTAATTTTTATAAAATTCTCGTCTCAACATACACCGTCTAGGCGTCTTAGCTCGACCCCTGAAACACCATGGAATATCCAGCCGTGGTTAGCTCGGCTACCGCGAAGAGTTGAACTCTGTTGCTTTCCAGGTCTTCAGGTAGTCTCGACATACACCATCTAGGCGTCTTAGCTCGACCCCTGAGACACCATGGAATATCCAGCCGTGGTTAGCTCGGCTACCGCGAAGAGTTGAACTCTGTTGCTTTCCAGGTTTTCAGGTAGTCTCAATAAGACCATTAGTAATATTATTCTTACAAGACGTAGGTCTTGGTTCCATATTAATGTAACAAATCGGATAACTGTTTCGACCCAACAGAGTAATGCTAAGCGCGGAGAGGTTGTCTGGTTGACAAGCGCCGGCCAGTGCCTTGCCTTTAGTTCTCTATACCAAACCGTGAGCATCGTCAGATGTCACGGGGGGAACTATCGAGATAGATTACTCACACCTAACCCTAACCCCTAACCCTTGACTCCGCCCCCAATGGTTATTGTGTCAGTGGATAGCCCTTGTCCTGCTGAATCCGAGGATGTGTGTATCTTGTCTCTGCCACCTTCCTATCAGGACTTATTGCCTCTTAAGCTTATGCCGGGGTTCGGCATCCGGGGTTTTCGCCCCTTATCCTAACCCTAACCCTAACCCTAACCCTAACCCTTTTGTCCCCTTACCCTAACCCTAACCCTAACCCTAAAAATTTTGGGAAATTGACCAAGTATTTTTTCAAAAATCATGTGTCCAAAATAGGTACCAAATGACTCCAAATGGCCTGAAACGTGCTCCTAACAACTTTCCCCAGGGTCCTTTTTGGCTGTGGGACTTAGGAACTTTTCGAGAAAATCGCGTTCTATTCATTTCAATGCGAAAACGGTTTTTGCCGATTATCTTCGGAACGGAGGGTCGTAGAGACTCAGAGATGACTTCCGTCAGACATAATTCAACCCTTGTGAACACGCTCGACTTGTCCCCGTGTCTCTACGACCTTCCGTTCCTGAGATATAAGCAAAACAAAGTTGTTTCCGGTCGTAGCTCCGCCCCCGTGGCTCCACCCCTCATGGTTCAAAGGTCAGTGGATAGCCCTTGTCCTGCTGAATCCGAGGATGTGTGTATCTTGTCTATGCCACCTTCCTATCAGGACTTATTGCCTCTTGAGCTTATGCCGGGGTTCGGCATAAGGGGTTTTTGCCCCTTACCCTAACCCTAACCCTACCCTAACCCTAACCCTTACCCTAACCCTAACCCTAACCCTAACCCTAACCCTCGGCATAAGGGGTTTTTGCCCCTTATCCTTACCCTAACCCTAACCCTAACCCAAACCCTAACCCTAACCCTAACCCTAACCCTAACCCTAGCCCCTTATCCTTATCCTACCCTACCCTAACCCTAACCCTAACCCTTGACATAGGGGAGTGCTTGTGTACGTAATACTTACCTGGAACTAGGGTTTTTCACTGTGGGACTTGGTAAAAAATTTGGGAAATTTACCAAGTATTTTGTCAAAAATCATGCGTCCAAAATAGGTACCAATTGACTCCAAATGGCCTGAAACGTGCTCCTAACAACTTTCCCCAGGGTCCTTTTTGGCTGTGGGACTTAGGAACTTTTCGAGAAAATCGAGTTCCACTCATTTCAATGGCGAAACGGTTTTTGCCGATTATCTCGGGAACGAAAGGTCGTAGAGACTCGGAGATGACTTCCGTCAGACATAATTCGACCCTTGTGAACACGCTCGACTTGTCCCCGTGTCTCTACGACCTTCCGTTCCTGAGATATAAGCAAAACAAAGTTGTTTCCGGTCGTAGCTCCGCCCCCGTGGCTCCGCCCCCAAAGGTTCGAGTATCAGTGGATAGCCCTGGTCTTGCAGAATCCGGGGATATGTGTATCTAGTCTGTGCTACCTTCCTATCAGGACTTATGGCCATCTGAAGGATGGTTCTCAAATGGTAGGGGGGTACCATTCGGGGTTTTGTCCCCTAACCCTAACCCTAACCCTAACCCTAACCCTAACCCTTACCCTTACCCTGTGGGACTTGGTAAAAATTTTGGGAAATTTACCAAGTATTTTGTCAAAAATCATGTGTCCAAAATAGGTACCAATCGACTCCAAATGGCCTGAAACATGCTCCTAACAACTTTCCCCAGGGTCCGTTTTGGCTGTGGGACTTGGTAAAAAATCGCCTCCCATTCATGAAATGCTCAATTTCCGAAGGTCCCTGGACATGGGCAAGTGAGGTGTCTACAGACTCGGGGGGACCTGCTGAGCACGGGGAACCAACTCCCAGCTCGATACGACCTTCCCAGCCTGACCTGCACTTGGGCCAAAAATGAATGGGAGTCTACGGCAGCCATAGGAAGGGAGGGGCCTAGGACCACCAAACTTGGAGGACACCTGGGGGGCCCCCTGGGGACTATACACACCAAGTTTGGTCTCATGAGCACTTGTACTTTTTGAGTTATTTCGAGTGAGCAAATTTTTCATAGAATGGGAGTCAATGACAGCTACGTCATAGGAATAAGCCACACCCACCAAACTCGGTGGGCATGTAGGTCCCCTCCCACAGTCTCTCTGTGCCAAGTTTGGTCTCCCTACCACTTATACTTTTTGAGTTATTTCGAGTGAGCAAATCCATTTTCTGGTTTTCATCCTATATCCCTAACCCTAACCTAACCCTAACCCTAACCCTAACCCCTTACCCTAAACCCTAACCCAACTCTAACCCTAACCCCAACTCTCACCCTAAACCCTAACACCTAACCATTCGATTCTCCGGCCTAACCCCAACTCCCTTCTTGCCTAAACCTAACCCCTTGATCTCCTTCTCCAACTTTAACCCATCTCTAACCCCAACCCCAACCCCTTACCCTAACCCCAACCCTGACTCTAACCATTCGATTCTCCCACCTAAACCCAACTCCCCTCTTGCCTAAACCTAACCCCATGGTCCCCTGGAGTACCCTTAAACCACTCGGTCCTCTCATTTAAACCTAACCACTTAGCCTTCTTGCCTGACCCTAACCACTCTGTCGGCTTACCTGACCCTAGCCCCTCGCTGGAAAACCTCTAAACCCCAACCCTACCCTCAACCTAATCCTAAACCCAACACTACCACAAACCCCAACCAGATGGACCAATACCTAAGACCTAACCATCTGTTACACACACCACTCCCGGTTAATCGGACCGACGCACTCCCTCACCCTTGATCAAATGAAGTTTCATCTGGAACATCAGGAGCCACTTGAACTAACCCTAATCCAACCAAGGAGGAACTCGGACAAAGCTGGACACAACCATGGAACTATAAACGGACCCAACCCCACCCACACTACCCTGACCACAATTCCAACCCACGATGGGAATTTAGGTTTCAGCCTCTCCCCCTCCCCACTCCTCCTTCATCCGGAGGTTGCTGGGGAGGATGAGAGGTGAGGTTATGCCTAATCAGGCATAATACAGGTTGTAAATATAGTCACATTTCCCTGTATGCACAACCTCATTTCCACTGGCCTGGTACACTAGGGAACGTTTCACCTCAACCACGGAACGAACGCTTAGCCCCGTCCAGGTGTAGCTTAGGGCTGATACCTAACCACCTATGACACAGGTCCAACCCCGACCAACATCCGGATACCGCACCAACGGTCTCACCCACCCTGGATTGGTTAACACAGGATCTGGAGCATTAGGACCCACCCCCGACAAACAAAAAACTCGGTCAATAAGGACCCAACCATCGTACCATAGACCGACCCTAACTTTACACTTAGGTGCTCAAGACAAAAGTCTAACCCCAGTCTTATGAAACAACTGGACTTACACTTGTCCCGAGACATCCCAATAAGACCTAGAACACGTCCATAAGCTACCATGCATATAATTCCAGACCAATTAAGAATAGACTCAGCCTTCAACCGGCAGCTCTTAACTAGGCGTCCATGACGTTCAGGGACCCTTTGTAATCGAATAAAAACGGATAAGAGGAGTCCCGGCAGGAAAAGGGTCTGCTACAGAAGCTACACCCCCTACTGATCGGACCTCGGTTCAAAGAGTCCCCAAAAGAGGGATACTCCCCCAAGGTACCAACCACACCCATAGATATCGTAAATAGGCAATAAATATAAAAACAGAGTTTTTACATGCTCCACCCCCAATTTAATTTTAAATTTCAACTTAAACTCCCCCTGGAGACAGGGAGCCTCCTGGGCACCCGCTGTAACCAGAACAAACCAGACACGACCAACTATGGTGAAGATGGTATTTGGATTTATAAGCCCCGCCCACTACCAACCAAAGTCCCGTTTGTGTTTGACGCCGGTCCCCCTGTGGACCAGACACACCCAAAAGGTTCACAACAGCAGGCCTTTGTCTTGCTATGTTAAAAAACCTTTTTTATAAGCTCCGCCCACAAGTAATCGGATTTCGGCCTGGGTCACCTGAGGGGTCTAGAACCCCCTAAAGATCCAATTAGAACTGATACAACCATAAAAAAGTGGTTTTCTCATAGGTTTAACACTGATATGGCTGAAAAGGCTCCGCCCCCACCCATTCAATTTGAGACTGAGTCCCCTTGGTTTGAATTGTTCACCCGTACATACCAACCACACTTGATATGGTTCAGTTGCGGCTCGACTGGGGAACTGTGATGTCATTCCATCACAAAGCCCCACACCCTGAGCAATGGGCACCTGTTTGGATTGGCCATGGTGGTACGAGTCCAGGTAGGACCGGCCATACCAGGGGCCAAGCCAATCAGACTTGGGTTCCTGAAATGGATCGGTTGAGAGGGTTGGGCTTGGCGGGGCTCCTGGGTTCGGATTCCACCCCCGACCGACCGGCATTGGACTGGGACCCTTCGGGTCCGCCCTTCGCCGTTCGGGTTGGGTTCAGGAGTCCCCGGGGCCAGCCGTGCCCAGACAAGACTCCAATCAGGAACTAAAGCACTACCAAAACAAAAAAAGCAAAAATACCAAAAAATAAAATTACTTTTAACAACTCGGCCCCCGGCCAATCAGAGGCGTGCAATGGTCCCACCGGGACCCACCCCTGACCTATTGGCCGAAGGCATAGACTCTCCTCCGAGAATCAGATCCAATCTAGGATCAATCGGACTCTTAATCGAGTCCGATATTATGCTTTTAACAACTCCGCCCTCGACCAATCAGAAGTGTGCAATGGTCCTACCGGGACCCACCCCTGACCTATTGGCCGAAGGCATAGACTCTCCTCGGAGAATCAGATCAAATCAAGGATCAATCAGACTCTTTATCGAGTCCGAGAGTAGAGCAAGCCTGGAAACATCACTGGGGGGTATTAAAGGTCGACATGAACAGTTTGGATCGCGGCGCAACGGACCAGGATGCAATGCAAGGTTATGCAAATTGCTTCCTGGTTTGGGAAATGGACCAGGAATGCATTGCATAAAAAATATAGAATTTAAATCTGTAATCACTCGTTCAATTATTATCGTGTTATTACACATTATATATCAAAACGATCGGCCGACCGTTACGGTCCTGACTATGTAGCCCGATTCTACACCAAACCAAGTAGGGGCTTTTAAGGGGTTCGCAACACCCTACACCGCGAACGTTGTCACAAGTTTCGAGTATAAGGGGTCGAGGCTGAGCCATGGTTCGTTGGATCTTGACGGCCGGTCAACTTACGAAGGTAAGATCCCTGCTCGAGGTTTCAGCAACATTTCCTGTAGTCGTGCGGTGTATGGGGCACAGGAAATTGAAAACTTGGTTTACCTTTCCTGAGGTCGTGCGGTGTATGGGACACAGGAATTGGTTTTTTCAGCAACACTTCATGGGGTCGTGCGGTGTATGGGACACATGAAGTGGCACTTAGGAATAGCTTTAGTTTACCTAGTTTTACTTACCTTAGCTTAACAGCATTTCCTGGAGTCGTGCGTTGTATGGGGCACAGGAAATTGCTTCTTGGGTTAGAATGGGAGTCTTGGGGGTTCCAGGAGGCAATGCTTGCGTGGCTGGCCTGGTTCCTTCCTTCTCCTGGGATGACTGGGAAGGCAGCGCTCTGTCGTGGCTGGTCCTGGTCATTCCTGGGGGGGACTCTTTTTTAGCTGGGTGATGGGAGTTCTGGGGGGTTCCAGGAGGCAATGCTTGCGTGGCTGGCCTGGTTCCTTCCTTCTCCTGGAGTGACTGGGAAGGCAGCGCTCTGTCGTGGCTGGTCCTGGTCGTTCCTGGGAGGGACTCCTTTTTAGCTGGGGATGCCTTAGGTGACCTGGGGAGGCAGCGCTCTGTCGCGGCTGGCTCCAGGCCCCCTTTAACCCTTGGGTTGGTCGGGAAGGCAACGCTCTGTCGTGGCTGGTCTTGGCTCTCCCTGTTGGGGGTATCCCTAAATTAGCACGGGAGTCTTGGGGGTTCCGGGGGGCTATGCTTATGGCGTGGCTTACCTGATTCCACTGTCCCCTGGTTTGTCTGGGGCGGCAGCGCTCCGGCGTGGCTGATCCCGGTTATTCCATTTTGGGGAGGACTCTTGTCAACATAGCCGGTCGGGGTACCTTGGGGGACCTGGGGACAGGCCCCCCTTAACCCTTGGGTTGGCCAGGAAGGCGCAGCTCTGGCGGCGCTGGTACCGGCTCTCCCTACTGGGGGCACCTTTGACTTAGCACGGGAGTCTTGGGGGTTCTGGGGGGCTATGCTCGCATGGCTTACCTGGTTCCCCCTTTCCCCTGGGCTGCCTGGGGTGGCGGCGCTCCGGCACGGCTGGTCCCGGTCATTCCTGGGGGAGGATTCTCGTTAGCATAGCCGGTCGGGGTGCCATGGGGGACCTGATTCCAGGCCCCCTTTAACCCTTGGGTTGGCCGGGAAGGCACCGCTCCGGCGGTGTTGGTACCGACTCTCCCTACTGGGGGTACCTTTGACTTAGCATAAGGGTCTGGGTGGTTCCAGGGAGGCAACGCTTCGACGTGGCTGGCCCTGGTCCCCCTTCTCCTGGGGTGGCTGGTGGGGCGCCGCCCCAACGGGGCAGGTGCTGGCCGCCCGCCCTGGGAGATACACCCTTACCAGACTGGGACAGATTAATGGGGTGGCTCCAGCTTATCCCGGGACGGGGGGAAGATGGCACTTCTTGCCTCCCTTTCCCCCTAGGTCAGGGCTAGTGAGAGTAGAACCACCTGTCCTACCCCCACGACGTGGGTGGGACCTTCAACTCTTCAGCCCTAATCGACTGGACCAGGGTAACCTTGCGGTGTTAACAAATGGTCCATGCAGGTTAGGGGGTAAGTATGCGGCCCCCCTGGGTTCCGACTCTAGGAACAGCACGCAGGGTGTGGTGGTCCGGAGCGGCAGGACCTTAATCGTGGCTCAGTCTTCTATGGGGGTTAGCCCCGCTCACGCAGCAGCACATGCCGCACCACACACGTCCAATCTGACCTCCTAAAAAAACTTGAATTGACAATTTTCTCCATTCTTACCCCTAAATTCTCCATCCACTAGTCCAGCTTAGGTGACTAGGCCGTGGATGCAACGGGACCTTAGTTCCTTCACCTTCCCATCCCCAACCGTTCGTCCCCTGGCCCAACTTAGGGGCTAGGCCGTGGATGCACCGGGACCTAGACTTCCCATCCCCTAGCCTAGCTCGAGTTGCTGGGCCATGGATTTAACATGACTTAGCAACTCGTCCAAGCAGTTTCAGCTGTTCACCGACCTGTACTAATACGGTGAAACTTACTCCAGAACTTACCCTTTAATTCTAAACAAGAGCATAGTTAGTACTTATCTCAGAACCTATTTCTTTAAACCTCAAAACCCCGCATTTACCTTCACAGCAGCCTTGATACTTAGCTCATTCCTAATACAGACCCTAGAAACATCACTTACCTTAACTTCTCAATACTTACCTTTAAAATGTCCTCGGATAACTTCAAAGTTTCCCCCCCCCCCCTTAACCTGTAACAACCCTAATGACAACCTTTGAAGGTTCGGTTTTATTAGACTCATCATAAACCTAATACTTACCTCAATATTTGACTTTAACGGATTACTTACCTGAAGGTTACCTACCTCGGTCTCCAGTCCTCGATTTACGCCGTTTCGTTCTTGAAACCCACCTTCATTTCCTACTTTTCACACTTTCCTACTAAAGACTACTAGACCTACCGTTCTCCAACCAACTTCCAACAGGGATGACTCCAATTGGGTGAGGGACACACAGCGGGACATGATCCATCCCGTCTGGGCCTCCCTCGGGTGAGGGTGTATGGTGGTAATGGCCGAAACACCCGACGACCCCGAGGTCCACCACTGACGATGTGTCTCAAATTTTAGATTTAAACCACCTGACTAAGAACTCAACTTTTACATGAGATCTATCTCAAATCATAGAGGACTCTCCAAAACCAGACTGACACCTACCTTGACCTGTATGGTCGCCTCCAATTCCTCTTATTTCCCCCCCCCCCCCCCCCCCCCCCCCCTTTTTTTTCACAAATACGATAGTTTAGTAAAAAATAGAGGCCCCCCCCTGAAACACCATGAAATATTCCGCCGTGGTCAGCTCGGCTGCCGCGAAGAGTTAATCTCTGTTGCTCCGGTGTTTCTAGGCGGGGTCTCTCCATTAGTCATCAGTTCACCACTATTTCCCCTCTCCCCCTTCCCTATTGGAGCAGTTATGAGGGGTGGGAGGCTAAGGTTTTACCTAAATAGACAAAGTACAAGTTGAAAATGTAGTCACATTTCCTTGTACTCCCAACCTTACTTTAAAATGATTCTCGCTCTTCTTATTATTATTATTATTATTCTTAATACCAAAATTTTGGTCCTAAAGCCCAAAATAACTCACTCCGTATCGGACAACCATTTCGACTGGAAAAAATAAATAGAAACAAAGTTAGGCTGGCCTAGTGACAAGCGCCGACCCGTGCTTTACCTTTGATTCCCCACACCAAAACACGAACAACGTCGGGAGTAGATGACTCAGACCTAGACCTAACCCCTGAAACACCGCAAAATATCCTGCCGTGGTCAGCTTGGCTGCCGCGAAGAGTTAATCTCTGTTGCCCCGGTGTTTTCAGAAGGAATGGCTCCACAAATCATTAGATGACTCATACCTAGACCTAACCCCTGAAGCACCGTGAAACATCCCGCCGTGGTCAGCTCGGCTGCCACGAAGAGTTGATCTCTGTTGCCCCGGTGTTTTCAGGAGGAATGGCTCCACAAACCGTTAGATGACTCATACCTAGACCTAACCCCTGAAACACCGTGAAATATCCCGCCGTGGTCGGCTCGGCTGCCGCGAAGAGTTGATCTCTGTTGCCCCGGTGTTCTCAGGAGGAATGGTTCCACAAATCACTAGTTCACTCCATTTCCCCCTCTCCCCCTTCCCACTTCCCTATTGGGTTGTTGCGAAGGGTATGAGGCCAAGGTTTTGCCTGATCAGGCAAAGTGCAAGTTGAAAATGTAGTCACATTTCCTTGTACTCCCAACCTTACCCACAACAATTCTCGTTTATATTCTTAAAAGACAATAATTTAGTCTTACAGCCTCAAAACCACTTGGTTCCGTATTGATGTAACAAATCGGACAACCGTTTCGACTCAAAAATGTAATGCAAAGCGATGAGAGGTTATCTGAGTGACAAGCGCCGGCCCGTGCCTTGCTTTTGGTTCCCTACACCAAACCGTGAACATCGTCAGATGACACGGGGGGAACCACCAAGATAGATTACTTACACCTAACCAGAATACAACCCTATACACATCCAATCTGACCCTAAATTTAACCCTAACCATAATAAACCCTAATCTAATCCAGGAACCTAACATTAAACCCACAAGGGACACACAGATGGAGGTATGAGAGTCTGACCTTTCTATTTTGGAGCACTTTTGAAACCCATATAATTTCCATTTTATTTAATTCTTTATTTTTATTTCTCTTTTCTGTTTGACGCTGGGGGAGAAGGGACCCATGATTCGGGCCAGAGACGGACCGTGCACCCAAAATTCTGTCGCCTTCGGCGCCAGAATTTCTCATTTTTTTATAACCCTAACCCTGGAGTGGATTTATCTTAATTTATCTATAGTCAGGAACAACAAAATAAAACCAGTTACAAAAATAAGATCATAAAGCAATAATTGGAGCCACAGCTGACATCATAAGTGCAGTGTCAGCAGCAGCTCCTCTCCTCATCATGTGAGCTTCAGGGGATTCTCACTTTGCCTTGTTATTATCCAGTGTACCTGCACAAAAACAGAACAAGCAAAGGTGGGCATGTCCACACATGGGAGCTCGGTTCAGTAGAGAGCTGGTGACCTGGAGAGGGCACATCTCCAATGTCCAGCATGCAGAGAAGAAAAGAAGATTTTCAGTGAGAGAAGTTCTGGATCATATTTTGGGTGAAAATGAGGGAGAGCACACAGAGCAGCGTGGAGATACGGATGAGCAGGTTTCTGAGGAGGAAGACAAAGTGGAATATCATCCAGAAGTCTCTCATCTGAGGAGGTCACCGGTGCTGAAGCTGCTCCCGCTGAAAGTCCAAACATGGTCAGATCTGCTGGGGCTCAGGAGCTCCTGATGTACATGATGGCAGGGCAGCGGCTGCAGACGCCGTCAGAATGACCGCTGGAATCACAAGGTGTGCTGTGAGCACAATCAGTGACATCAGCACATGTTTGGAGCTGTTCAGGCGATTGACACTAAAAAGACTCATCGTTGCTGTGACAAACCTTTAAGGAAAAAAGCTCCATGGCTGCATGTGGAAAGACATTAATGAGGAATACCTGCATGCTTATATTGGTGTTCTTCTTCTTTTTGCTGGAGTGTACAGATCCTGCAATGAGGCAAGAATGAAACTGCTGCCAACAGATTTCAAATGCAAGACTGTTTATTAACATCGAGTTCCTGAGAAACATCAGTTATATATTAACCAAAAAATTAAAATAAAAAGAGAGCCTTCTTTCTTAAGTAAACTTTTGCTTCTTTTACATTTCCCATAAAAATATCAAGCATTAAAAATATCAATGGCTCAGCAGCGTCAAAATAATTGCACTTTTGTAAAATAACGTAGGCTACATAAAAATGATAAATTATAACAACAAAGTGGAGCAAAAAAAGAAGTCTTACCTTAAAAGTAGTACAAAATGGCTCAAAGGAGCTAACTTATGAACATCAACAGCAGTTACAGATATTCAACCCGTGTATTCAGAAACCTGTACTTCTTATTCAAATAAAGTGGCAAGAGGAAGTGAAATGTAAAGGTAGTAAAAATAAATAATAATAATAAAAAAGTTTAAATTATCCTACATTTTCCTCATCAACAAAAGATGTCAAACTGGTTAAATTATTTTACATCTAGTCTGTAAACAAAAGATAAGTAAAAAGAGTGAACACCTTTTTTAATGGAACAAGCAGAAGAACAACAACAAAAAACAATAAATCTTCCCCATCATCCCTAAATATCTTCAGAGATTTTTGGCCAAGAGAACCAACATGTCAACCTTTGCTGGCTTCAGACTTGCACGCTGACATGTGACAATATTGCCACTGGCACTGAACAGTCTCTCTGATGGTGCACTCGTTGCTGGTATGCAAAGGTACTTACGAGCCAACTTGCTAAGCCATGGGAAGTTGACATTGTGCACTCTCCACCAGGCCAGTGGATCTTGCTCTCCATCAATGGTAGGGGTTACGAGGTAGTTGTTCAGTTCTGCTTTAATGGTATCCTCGAACTGCACAGTAGAGGAAGCAGGGACCACCTTGAAAAAGCTGCCCAGTGACCCCTTTCGCTTTGTAGAGGTGGATGGTGGTTCTTCTTCTGCACTCAGGGGCATGGGATGGGTTGTGGCACAAGCCCTCTGCTCCTGCAACACACAGTAATAACATGCATCAATGTTTTGCTATCAGTTGTGATTAAGACCAATGAGGCATTTTGTCTAAAATTTTAAAATGTCAGTAGAGTATAGTTAAAAATTCAATTCATTTTTTTTTTCAATTCAATTCATTTTTATTTATATAGCGCCAAATACAACAAATGTCATCTCAAGGCACTTAGATAGTAAGTCCAATTCAAGCCAATTGGAATTCAATTAATTAATAATAATCATAATTCATAAAATAATCCAATTCGTTCATATAGAGCCAATTCAAAAACAATTTCCTAGCTAAGAAAACCAACAGATTGCACTGAAAACTTTTTGTTTTTCGGTCCAATCTCCCGGCCTGAGCGTGCCTGAGGCGACTGTGGAGAGAAACGACTCCCTTTGAACAGGAAGAAACCTCTGGCAGAACCAGACTCAGGAAGGGTGGCCATCCGCCTCGACCAGCTGGGGTTTGAGAAGACAGAAAGGGGGAGAGGGGGGAGGGCCGCAGCGGCGGCGGCACTGTAACACCATTCAAAGGATATCTGTTGGAACAGGGAAACACGAGTTAATGACCACAATAATATCACATATACATAAAGAGAGTAAAGTGAGGAAAGGTGTGACAGATGAGGCCCCCCAGCAGTCTAGGCCTATAGCAGCTTAACTATGGGATGTTTCAGGATTACCTGAGCCATCCCTATTCAAGGTAAACACAAGAAACTTGTGCTAACGAAAAAATAAATAATAAAATAAAGGACCAGACTCAGTGACTAATTCCCTATACTCCCTATATAGATCTGCTCCTCACACCACAACAACCATCTTTTTACAGCCAGAAGCTACCTCAGCCTCTCACCAACTGCACACCAGTCACAGCGGGGTGGGGATGCAAACCCTGGTTCGGGTAAGGGGAGAAATAAAAGAGGTAAGATAAGCGGGAATGGGATTCAAACCCTGGTTCAGGTAGGGGGTAATGAAAGTATAGAGGGTGCCAGAGGTGGAGGCAGAACAAGACACACTAGCAGATACACTATCAGATTCAACAGACCTAACTATAAGCTTTATAAAAAAGGAAAGTTTTAAGCCTGTTCTTAAAAGTGGAAAGGGTGTCTGCTTCCCGGACATTTACTGGCAGCTTATTCCACAATAGAGGGGCCTGATAACTGAAGGCTCTGCCTCCCATTCTACTTTTAGAAACTCTGGGAACCTCAAGTAAACCTGCAGTTTGGGAACAAAGTGCTCTGTTAGGGAAATATCTTACAATGAGATCTTTAAGATATGATGGAGCTCGGTCATTAAGAGCTTTATATGTAAGGAGAAGAATCTTAAATTCTATTCTGAATTTAACAGGGAGCCAATGAAGAGAAGCTAAAACTGGAGAAATATGATCTCTCCTGTTAGTTCTCATCAAAACTCTGGCTGCAGCATTTTGGATCAACTGAAGGCTTTTCAGAGAATATGTGGGACAGCCCAATAATAAAGAATTACAGTAGTCCAATCTTGAAGTAACAAATGCATGGAGCAGTTTTTCTGCATCACTCTGAGACAAGATGTTCCTGATTTTAACAATATTACGAAGGTGAAAGAAGGCAGTCCTAGAAACCTGTTTTATATGCGAGTCAAATGATAAGTTCTGGTCAAAAATAACTCCAAGGTTCCTCACTGTAGAACTAGAAGCCAAGGAAATACCATCTAGAGTAACTATATAGCTAGACAATTTCTCCCTGAAGCGCTCAGGTCCATAGATAACGACTTCAGTTTTGTCTGAATTTAGAAGCAGACAGTTCTGAGTCATCCAGGTCTTTATGTCTTTAAGACATGCTTGTAGTCTGACCAACCTATTGGGTTCATCTGGTTTCATAGATAAGTACAGCTGAGTATCATCAGCATAGCAATGGAAATTTATGCCATGCTGTCTAATAATGTTACCTAATGGAAGCATGTATAAAGTGAAAAGAATCGGTCCAAGCACAGAACCCTGGGGAACTCCATGACTTACTCTGGTGTGTGAGGAAGATTCTTCATTTACAAGAACAAACTGAAATCTATCAGATAAATATGACTTAAACCAGCCTAATGCAGTTCCTTTAATCCCAATAACATGTTCAAGTTTGTGTAATAAGATACTGTGATCGACTGTATCAAATGCAGCACTGAGATCCAACAGGACAAGCACAGACACAAGTCCGCTATCAGAGGCTAAGAGGAGATCATTGGTAACTTTCAGCAGTGCAGTTTCTGTGCTATGATGCACTCTGAATCCTGACTGAAACTCTTCAAACAGATTATTTCTGTGTAAGTGATCACAAAGCTGAGCTGCAACTATTTTTTCAAGAACTTTAGACATAAAAGGGAGATTGGATATAGGTCTATAATGAGCCAACACTTCTGAATCAAGAGTAGGTTTTTTAAGTAAAGGTTTAATTACAGCAACCTTAAAAGTGTGAGGTACATATCCTGTCAACAAACACAGATTGATCAAATCCAATATGGAAGTGTCAATTAATGGGAAAACCTCCTTGAACAGTCTGGTTGGGATTGGGTCTAAAATGCACCGCTGCACTGACAGTGATTCTGTGGGTGCAGGAGGGATCATCGTGAATAATTCATGCACCGATCCCCTTATTTCACCTCTGATACCGATATCTGAGATTTAGTATCGGCGAGGAATTATGGTAACAAAAGGTGGGTTTCATTGTGTGGAAAAAACTCGGATAATTCTTTTGTGCAAGGCACCATCAGACTTGAATTAAAAATGTCTTTTCCTATTTTTTAAAAACAAATATAAATGTACTGAATTACTTATTTATTTAATAATTGTGCACCAGTAAAACAATCTTAACCATAAAAATAAAACCAGTGTAACTGGTTCAGTCAGTGCAATTAGGGATTCAAAATCAAATGGAAAACAAAATATTTTACATGTTCAGATTTTACCTTTGACCCAAATACAGATTCCACAGAGTCCAGATACAAAATTGCTTTTATTTTCAAGGAGATGAACAATAAACAGATCCAGAAAGTGGGCCATAGTCCTGTGTGGAGAGTCCCTAGAGTGGTGCGAGGAGGGTGGTTTTTCACAGAGAGAGCCAAGGGTCAGGTGGAGCTGGGTGGTGAGATGAGGAACGGCAGAGTGGGCAGGCAGGCAGCTTGTAGGTAAGCTCCACAGGTAAGGAAATGGCGGAACAGATTCTTCTCAGGGAAACCAATGGGATAACCTGGAGGCAGTAAACACGAGGTCAATAAGTCATCTGAGGTCCATTTCACGAAGCAGGTTTAGTGAAAACTCTGAGTTGGTTAACCCTGAAATGAGGGAAACTCTGAGTTTTCCGTTTCACAAAGAGAGGTAACTTAACCTCTGGGTCAGTTACCGTATAACAGACTCTCTGAACCTAACCTGGTCGGGACCAGGTTTTATTAAGAAACCTTGAGTTTCTCTCTGTCTCCGCCCTCGTTCAGCCATTTGATTTTCTCATTCATTCAGTCAGCAGAGCGAGTTCTTCTACTTCTAGAAGTCCATTAGGCACAGCAGGAGGCGACTTTTTTCACGAACATGTCCTTTTGACAACGATCCCGTGGATGAAGGTGCAGCATTATTTCGCAGAGAATTAAATATTCATCAGGAGATGGTTATCAGACCGCGCATAGATTTTTGCATTTACAGACAATTATCTTTTTGAGTGGCACCATCAGAATGTGTTGGGACAAAAGAAAAAAAAGAGACATAAAAGACAAATAAATATTTTTATGAATAGGCTTAAACCAGATATCTATAGGCCTATTATATTTTACAAAGGCACTCGTTTCTTGGGGGTGGACTCCCTCACCCACTGGCCCTCCGTTAGAGGTGGCGGTGCTGTGCACCACCCGTTTTACGGGCATCTGCCTTCTTTCTGTTGGCTCAGTAGAAGTCTGTGTTAGTTTAAATAAGCTTAATTATTTAACAGAACATGATATAGATGAGAAGACATTTATGTGTGTGAAAACAGCATTATGTTGGGGATAAAATAACTGCACAGTCAAATAGCCACTTAATATTTATTTTACAGTGTAAAACATGATCATAATGAGGTACCTCCATGCCGAGGTCTCACCTGTTTGAACAATGTTTTCATATTTCATCTTAAGCTGCTGGCAACTGCGCTTCTCCCCCGCGGGATTGCACCTAAATGAAATAAATGAATGGGCTACTGTAATGTCACCTATGGATGCCATGCCATTTGTGGTGTATATTTTGTGGTCAGTTGTAGTTGCAGTTTGGCGCCACATTGTGGATATTGGAGGTAATGTGCCCAAGGTCAGAATTAATGAGGAGGTGGAGCACTTGGGTTTTTGAATTCAAACCGAATATTTAGCAGATATGTGTTTAGGATGCAGATATGTGCTTAGGGAAACTGTAATTTAAGTTACTTAATGTAAGTCATTCGTTGAGCATTGTAATTAGCAACGAACGTTATTTCCTTCTCTGTACACATTTACTGAGAGATATTTTCTGTATTGTGTGTTAAGTTTCACAGAACTGGTTGCTGAAAAACAAGGAGTAAAACACTTAAGATTCTACATCTTGGTTCCGACCCTTTCTTCAGTAGTCATCTGTTAGCTATCTGTCGAGTTGTGTGTCCTATGCAACGGGGGCAGAATAGCTACCATTCAAGCAGTTTCCCTGTAATATTAATGTGATTGCAAAGGACTACATTTAAACTTACACTTTTGCTGCTGCAGTGGTGTTACACTTATTTCTAAAAACGTATTGAAACTCGCCGTATGAGCGCATTAAGATTTCCAATTCGAGGTTGGTGAAAAACGTAGCCCCTCCTCTTCCCCGTTGCCATGGTGACTCGTTGAATCGGGGCTCCATTGATGCTGGCTTTTTAAAGTTGTGGTGCACGCGCTAAACTCAAGGTGAACCTACTCAGAGTTGATTAAACTCACTCAAATCAGCGTTTCTGGAACCGAAAACTAGTTATGTTACCTCCAACACTGAAGCTCCGAAGCACGCTTCAAACTCGACAGGGTAGTTATAGTGAAGCAGTGGGCCGGAGCTTGCTTCATTTGACGTCACTGATGACGTCTGAACCCCTTCACTGCTTCATTCAGACCGAGTCAGCTGACTGCTTCGAGTTAATAGCGGAGCTTTGAACATTTTCCGCGATTCAGTGTATTCAAGATGGGTGAAGCCCCGGTTCATGTCCCCGTTTTACACGTATTATACGTTACAAACGGCTCTCGTTTTTTGATATTCGGAGTTTTGGATTATTCTCTCATGGAGCAACCATCGAGGAAGCGTTCTAAAGTGTGGGAATATTTCGACCCAAACAGTTCCTTGTCACACCAGCCTCCTGTGTTCCCTGTGACAGAGTATTTTCCAAAGCTGGAGAAATTGACAAAAAAAAAAAAGAAAACGGTTGAGCCCTTCTACTGAGCAAAAACTGTTTTTTTCTAGAATAAAAACACCTGAAGTAACACAAGCACCTTCTTTATTACACCAAGCACACTCCCAAAGAAAATATGAATGACAAACCAAATATTTTCACATTGTTTTTAAATTATTATTCCATCCATCCATCCATCCATTATCTGTCGCTTGGGTCGGGTCGCGGGGGCAGCAGCTTAAGCAGAGAAACCCAGACGTCCCTGTCCCCGGCCACTTCCTCCAGCTCTACTGGTGGCCCCCGAGGCGTTCCCCTGCCAGAGATCCAACGTGTCCGGGGTCTCCTCCCAGTGGGACGTGTCTCACCAGGTGTCCAGGAGGCATCCTAACCAGATGCCCGAGCCACCTCATCTGACTCCTCTCGATGCGGAGGAGCAGTGGTTCTAAATCGAGAGCTTTGCCTTCTGGCTCAGCTCCTTCACCATGCCGGTGCAGAGCCCGCAGCACTGCTGATGGCGCATCGATCCGCCTGTCAACCTCCCACTCCATTTGTCCCTCACTCGTGAACAACACCCAGAGATACTTGAACTCCTCCACTTGGGGAGGGATCTCATTCCCGACCCGGAGAGGGCAAATTTTATTTCATGAGTAAATTAATCAATCTTTAATGAGGTACTACAAACCTATGTACAAACCTACAAAATATGTACAACACACATACATACATAAGTATTATTATAGTGTTATTATATGCATCACATTCGCAGGGCTTCATATGGTGCAACAATCGCTACGCCAGTAGATGTCACCCAAGGGAATTGAATGAAGCTTCGAGTAGTGAACCACTTTATGACACAATGGTTCAAAATGATTCAATGCTTCAAAAAGCCTCGTTTTGCCATCACTACCGAAAACTCAGAGTGTTCTAAATCAGAGTAGATCAACTCAGAGATCAGGAATAGACTCAGAGTTTGTTGAACATGCTTTGTGAAACAGACCACTGGTAAGTACACAGGAGATAGTCGATAACTTTAACATGAAACTTCAACAAAAGGCCAGAGAGACTACCGGTAACATTAATCACCCAGCACAGAGTGAAGGCTCTGCCGCTCCTTTATTCCCAGCACCCTGATGAGGTGATGAGCTCCACCTGTGTAGGCTGCCCAGGTTCTCCACCAAGATCCTCACTGGAAAAAATGCATCACTCGCACTCATATACACACACACACACACACACACACACACACACAGGACTCTGAGAATATTAAATGATAAAGGAGCTGAAATTGAGGAAAAAAATGCCAGCTTGGTTGGTAGACTTTCAAAATAAATAGCTGGGGCGGTCGGTGGCGTAGTGGGTTTAGCAGCCGCCCCATGTACAGAGGCTATAGTCCTCGCTGCAGCTGGCCCCGGTTCGAGTCCCTCACCCAACGGTCCTTTGCTGCATGTCCTCCCCCTCTCTCTGCCCCCTGGTTCCTGTCTCTCTTAACTGTCCTATCATTAAGGGCATAAAAAGCCCCAGTAAAAATAAAATAGCAATCCGCTCTTTATATAGTTTAGTGCAAATGGGAATTAAACACCCATTACAAAAGCATCTGAACAAAACAATAGCTTCTCTTGCTTAGTAAAAAAAAAAAAAATCAGAGGTCATCCCAACTTTAACCACTAGAGGGGGCAGAAGGCCCTTGGATGAATGCCAAAGCTGTACAGGAAAAGGAAAAAAAAAATCGGCTGATATGGATCAGCCCATTGTCACCAATACCCGATCTCGAATTTTCTTTGATATCGGTACCGATACCCCATCCAAATATCAGATCGGTATATCCCTAGTTACAGAGTGAAGCAGTGGGATTGTCTCATGAGGTCAGAGAGGGCCATTAGTAGGGGAGCAGTGTCATTTTTACAGACTTGAACCAACACCAGTTCAGTTCCACATTAGTTTGTGTACGGTGGACTAGTGTGATGGCAATGTAAAACTTGTAGTGTTGTTGAATTCAATATCGTTTAATTTAATTTAATCATTTAATGTGATTCGAGTACACGCATATATATATTCCTTTTCATTTATTCAAAATGGTCCCGTTGATTGATATTGTAGAATTATTAGAATAATTTAGTGTTGATTATGTTAATTAATTCTTAATTAACTATGTGGGATGATTTTCTTTCATTTTAGATTATTTCTTTATTAAATCACTGATAAGTGATTTCAGGGGGGACTATGTGGGAGAAGGATGTCATGACATGCTCATGACATCTGGCCTAGTTACATCCTGTGCTTTGTTGTTCGGCTCATACGAATATGGGTAAAAGGTAGTATGGGCTGTTTACATTTAGGGCAGACGCTCGGCGTCGCAGAAAGAGATTGAGTCCGGATGACGCATGCATGTTATGATTAAACCAGTATAAAGTTGGTTCACAGTATGAAGACGGTGGACATTTTGTACATTCTGTATGCACATTTGCTGTGACGGTTTGTTCAATAAACTCCCCAATGGACGGCTGACCAACGCGGGATTCGACTCTAATTTCTCCACAACAGTAACTGCATCTGTGAGGCATGATAGATACAGTGGAGTCCATCTTTAACCTCGGTAGAAGTGGGAGAAAGATGTTTTTGGGAGATGCTCTTCAGTGGCATTTTCTGGAGTAGCCGGTTTTCTGAGGGCTTTGAGCAGGGTTATGGTTGCTAATGTGTTTGTAGCAAATAATCTGTGATTACATCTCAAACTGGATTTCTTGAAGATGACACAGAATTCACCAGGTCTCAGTCGAACAGAGCACCTTTGGAATGTGGAGGAATGGGAGATTTGCATGGAAACTTTTCCACTGGTACCTTCAGAATCTTGAGTTGGATGGATTTAAAGCCATCAAAAAGTGTCATCTGGAGAAAGCAGACAGGCTGAATACAGTGGATATGATGGTTGAGATGTATACCCCTGAACATGTGATGGAGGTTACAAGTTCCATTTTTAAAAATATCAAGATGAATAAAGGTTATTCAGAAGAAGAGCAAAGCATCAAAATGTACATGGTGGAGAATGTAGACAATGTTTTACAGCATGTATCAAACACTAAAAGCTTTACTGTGAAGGTTCAAACTTTATGGCTCTTTGATTCCACATAGTTGTTATGTGAGGAGGAATTCTTTATTGATTTCAGATTAACTTTCCTCCAACAGGACAAGCATCACAGAATCTGTGGGCTGGAGCAGCTTCGTCACCTTCATCAGCTGCATCATCTTCCCCAGCATCAACAGGTATGTGATGTTGGTAACTCAGCAACACAAGAAGCCAATCTGACTGAACTGTGAACACCAGAGCAACAGCAAATGACACACTATTCCTTTCAAACTGTCATTGCTGAGTTAGAGACGCCAGCTTGCTGTGTGTAAACACACACTGATGTGGTGCTGACTCTGTTTGCTCAGTGTGTTGAGCTTGCATAGAGGAAGAGCTTCTGCTCTGTGTTCTTTGTGCAAATATGGCATGACCACTGTAAAAAATGTAATCACTATAACTATATTCCTGTAAGTGAAAAGTCTGAGCAGGACAGAAATGATTCAACACAAGATGGCCTCCCAGAAACGTGTGTTCTGCAGCGACTCTAAGGCCACAAATGGAAGCAAACAGCACTTTCAGATGGGTCAAAGCTTCAGATTTCACTTTAACTCACCTGTAACTTGTGGTATCATGTGATAAATGGAGGTGATGTACAACTTTTATTGTTGTTTCCACAGGGTTCACTTTCTTTTAACTGTTCCCACCTACAGGGTGTTTGAATGATTCTATATGGACATGAACATTAAGATCATTTGTGTAAAATCAGTGGACAATAAACACATTCTTTCATTCCCCAAACTGATCATATGTTGTGAGATTAATCTAAAATGATGAAACAGCAGCAGTAATAAATAAGACAAACGTTTGAAAGAAGCACATTACAGTCACAAAACACATGATTTAACTTCTTTCATGGAGTTTGATTCTTATTGACACAATAAAATGCTTAATGAAAGAAAAATAATTGCATCTCTTATTCTGTCTTTCAGAGGCTCTTCACAGGTGTCAGCCTAAGCTTAAGTCCATCCTGAAAAAAAGGTTCCAGTGTGTGTTTGAGGGGATTCCTGAAGCAGGAAAGCCAACCTTTCTGAATCAGATCTACACAGAGCTCTACATCACAGAGGGAGGGGCCGGAGAGATCAATGATGAACATGAGGTCAGACAGATTGAAGCAGCATCCAGGAAAGCAGGCAGAGCAGAAACAATCATCAGACAAGAAGACATCTTTAAAGGCCCACCTGGAAGAAAAGAACCAATCAGAACAGTGATGACAAAGGGAGTGGCTGGCATTGGGAAAACAGTCTTAACACAGAAGTTCACTCTGGACTGGGCTGAAGGCAAAGCCAACCAGGACATCCAGCTCATGTTTCCATTCACTTTCAGAGAGCTGAATCTGCTGAAAGAGAGAAAGTTCAGCTTGGTGGAACTTGTTCATAAATTATTTAATGAAGTTAAAAAAGCAGGAATCTGCAGCTTTGAAGAGTTCCAGGTTGTGTTCATCTTTGACGGTCTGGATGAGTGTCGACCTCCTCTGGACTTTAAAGGATAAGACCGGTTTTTTGACATTGGGCCCTTGATTTCACATTATAACATGATGTTCTACTCACCCCTGCTTGTTGTTGGTCTTTTGGAGCTGTTCCGAAGATATTCGAGAGGCGTCTGGCTGCTCTCTTGAGATATTCGGCCATGAAACGGTTTCCAATGGGCAAGTTTATACAGGCACAAACTATGCTGTTTATAATTTTTTAATTACTCTACACTAGCACTGATAATGTGGAGTTGCGTCGCTTACTTAAAAAAATCCGGGTTACTGTAATTTTGAATTTTTGTCGTAAAGTGGGTGTTACTGACGTCATCGTCGTGCTACTACCACAGACAGCCCACAGACCTGCTGCCTATTTATTCATTCGGCTAAAATTCAAAATTAGTAACCCGGATTTTTTTAAGTAAGCGACGCACCTCCACGTTATCAGTGCTAGTGTACAGTAATTAATAAATTATAAACAGCATAGTTTGTGCCTGTATAAACTTGCCCATAGGAAACCGTTTCATGGCCGAATATCTCAAGAGAGCAGCCAGACGCCTCGCGAATATCTTCGGAACAGCTCCAAATGACCAACAACAAGCAGGGGTGAGTAGAACATCATGTTATAATGTGAAATCAAGGGCCCAATGTCAAAAAACCGGTCTTATCCTTTAAGAAAAGTACAATCCTAACTGACCCAGGAGAGTCCACCTCAGTGGATGTGCTGCTGACAAACCTCATCAGGGGGAACCTGCTTCCCTCTGCTCGCCTCTGGATAACCACACGACCCGCAGCAGCCAATCAGATCCCTGCTCGCTGTGTTGACATGGTGACAGAGGTCAGAGGGTTCACTGACCCACAGAAGGAGGAGTACTTCAGGAAGAGATTCACAGATGAGGAGCAGGCCAGCAGGATCATCTCCCACATCCAGACATCCCGAAGCCTCCACATCATGTGCCACATCCCGGTCTTCTGCTGGATCACTGCTACAGTTCTGGAAAAACTGTTGAAAACCAGAGAGGGAGCAGAGCTGCCCAGCACCCTGACTGAGATGTACCTCCGATTCCTGGTGGTTCAGACCGAAGTGAAGAAGCTCAAGTATGAAGGAGGAGCTGAGACAGATACACACCGGATTCCAGAGAGCAGGAAGATGATTGAGTCTCTGGGAAAACTGGCTTTTAAGCAGCTGCAGAAAGGAAACCTGATCTTCTATGAATCAGACCTGAGAGAGTGTGGCATCGATATCTCAGCAGCCTCAGTGTACTCAGGAGTGTTCACACAGATCTTTAAAGAGGAGACAGTGGTGAAGGAGAAGAAGGTGTTCAGCTTCATCCATCTGAGTGTTCAGGAGTTTCTGGCTGCTCTTCATGTCCATCTGACCTTCATCAGCTCTGGAGTCAACCTGCTGAAGCAGCAAACAACCCTCTGGAGGCCTAAATGGTTCAATAAACAAGGTCTAAAACATCTCCATCAGAGTGCTGTGAACAAGGCCTTAAAGAGTCCAAATGGACACCTGGACCTGTTCCTCCGCTTCCTCCTGGGTCTTTCCCTGCAGACCAATCAGAGTGTCGTACAAGACCTGCTGACACAGACAGGAAGTAGTTCACAGACCAATCAGAGTGACCTACAAGACCTGCTGACACAGACAGGAAGTAGCTCACCGACCAATCAGGAAACATTCCAGTACATCAAGAAGAAGATCATCAGTGAGAATCTGTCTGCAGAGAGAAGCATCAATCTGTTCCACTGTCTGAATGAACTGAATGATCGTTCTCTGGTGGAGGAGATCCAACAGGCCCTGAGATCAGGAAGTCTCTCCACAGATAAACTGTCTCGTGCTCAGTGGTCAGCTCTGGTCTTCATCTTAATGTCATCAGGAAAAGATCTGGATGAGTTTGACCTGAAGAAATACTCTGCTTCAGAGGAGGTTCTTCTGAGGCTGCTGCCAGTGGTCAAAGCCTCCAAGAAAGCTGTGTGAGTACAACATGGATATATTTCTTTTGAAATACATTCTTTACTTATTAACAGAGAAAAACTCTATTTAGCTTCTTTTATTTTATGTTTTTACTTTATTTCCTTGGACGTATAAACAGAAACAAACAGGGAAACATAATTCTGCCACTAATGAAATTCAAATGTAGTTTGATTAGTCGATCAAGTTATTTCCTTCCATCTCATTCCCTCCTCAGACTGAGTAACTCTAACCTCTCAAAGAGAAGCTGTGAAGCTCTGTCCTCAGTTCTCAGCTCAGAGTCCTCCAGCCTGAGAGAACTGGACCTGAGTTTCAACAAAAACCTGCAGGATTCAGGAGTGCAGCAGCTTTCTGCTGGACTGAAGAGTCCAAACTGTAGACTGGAAAAACTCAGGTAAGGATTCATGACCTTTTCAGCTGAGAGCTGATATAATTCTGGCTTAAATGGATTAAAAACAGCTTCCAGGTACCTTGATCAATGAAACAGGTTGATCTGTTCTGCCTTCTGGCTTAAATAACTCTGATAACTCTGAATGGTACGGTTATTTGGTCTGAGGTGAACCTGAGCCTTTGTGAATTAGACAGATGTGCAGCCTCTGGTTTGCTGCCATTTAACGGGCAACAAAGCCACAGAATCCTTTAGTGAATCAGAAGCTGAATGTATTTCCCAAACACACAGAATCCTTCTAAGTGTTACTGGAAGTGAATAAGACATGTTTGAACACACCGGGGGAAAAATCATGTCCATGTGACTTTTATTAACAGATGTCTGTAGATGACTAAAATCAGGATCTGCAAGTCCTAGCTGCTCACCAAGTCTGACTCCTAATATTAAAATGGAACAAAAAAGGATATTTTACAGCTTTTTATCAGACTAAATCTAGAAGCTGTCCAAAAGCAGCTCCACACAGTCCACAGAAATGTTGCTGTTTTTATCAGATATTTCCTCCCCAGATTCCTCAGAGTCATGATGACTGCATGTTTTCAGTATGTCAGGAAAATGAATAAGAATACTCAGGAATACTGTCTGAAATTCAAAAGCAGAGGACATTAATTATCCTGCAGCAAGGGAACGTTTACATACAGAAGCTGTGATGTAAATGTTCAGAGATGCAGAGTTCTCAGGAAGCTTTAATAGGGCAGAGAAGACGGATGCTTGCACCTACAGTGCTGGCCAAAAGTATTGGCACCCCTGCAATTCTGTCAGATAATACTCAATTTCTTCCAGAAAATGATTGCAATCAAAAATGCTTTGGTATTAATATCTTCATTTATTTTGCTTGCAATGAAAAAACACAAAAGAGAATGGGAAAAAAAAGTGAAATAAATGCGCCAGACAAAAGTATTGGCACCCACAGCCTAATACATGGTAGCACAACCTTTAGACAAAATAACTGCGAACAACCGCTTCCGGTAACCATCAATGAGTGTCTTACAATGCTCTGCTGGAATTTTAGACCATTCTTCTTTGTCAAAGTGCTCCAGGTCCCTGAGATTTAAAGGGTGCCTTATCCAAACTGCCATTTTGAGATCTCTCCACAGGTGTTCTATGGGATTCAGGTCTGGACTCATTGCTGGCCACTTTAGAAGTCTCCAGTGCTTTCTCTCAAACCATTTTCTATTGCTTTTTTAAGTGTGTTTTGGGTCATTGTCCTGTTGGAAGACCCATGACCTCTGAGGGAGACCCAGCTTTCTCACACTGGGCCCTACATTATGCTGCAAAATTTGTTGGTAGTCTTCAGACTTCATAATGTAATGCACACGGTCAAGCAGTCCAGTGCCAGAGGCAGCAAAGCAACCCCAAAACATCAGGGAACCTCTGCCATGTTTGACTGTAGGGACTGTGTTCTTTTCTTTGAAGGCCTCGTTTTTTTTCCTGTAAACTCTATGTTGATGCCTCTTCCCAAAAAGCTCTACTTTTGTCTCATCTGACCAGAGAACATTCTTCCATGTTTTGGCAAACTCCAGCCTGGCTTTTTTTATGTCTCTGGGTCAGAAGTGGGGTCTTCCTGGGTATCCTACCATAGAGTCCCTTTTCATTCAGACGCCGACAGATAGTACGGGTTGACACTGTTGTACCCTCGGACTGCAGGGCAGCTTGAACTTGTTTGGATGTTAGTCGAGGCTCTTTATCCACCATCCGCACAATCTTTCGTTGAAATCTCTCGTCAATTTTTCTTTTCCGTCCACATCTAGGAAGATTAACCAGTGCCATGGGCTTTAAACGTCTTGATGACACTGCGCACGGTAGACACAGGAACATTCAGGTCTTTGGAGATGGACTTGTAGCCTTGAGATTGCCCATGCTTCCTCACAATTTTGCTTCTCAAGTCCTCACAGTTCTTTGGTCTTCTTTCTTTTCTCCATGCTCAATGTGGTACACACAAGGACACAGGACAGAGGTTGAGTCAACTTTAATCCATTTTAACTGGCTGCAAGTGTGACTTAGTTATTGCCACCACCCGTTATGTACCACAGATAAGTAACAGGTACTGTTAATTACACAAATTAGAGAAGCATCACATGATTTTTCAAAGGGTGCCAATACTTTTGTCCACCCCCTTTTTTATGTTTGGTGTGGAATTATATCCAATTTGGCTTTTTGACAATTATTTTTGTGGTTTTCCATTGAAGACAAATTAAATGAACATTTTAATATCAAAGCATTTGTAATTGCAATCATTTTCTGGGAGAAATGGAGCATTATCTGACAGAATTTCTGGGGTGCCAATACTTTTGGCCAGCACTGTATGCATGAGACATTTCCTTCTGTCCTGCTGGGAGCAGATAGTGGTGCTGATACCGCCCAGGCTGTGGGACACTCAGTTCTTAGAGTGGACAGTGGTGATCTCCAGAGTGCAGCTATTAATCTCATGCATGCGTCAACATAAGCAGTTACACAGAAGCAGAAATGATAATGTGAGCATAAAGGATCATATTTTTTCTATCACAGTACGTCCTGAAGTGTAGATTTAGTTTCGCTGTCCGTTTTGAACATGAACATGAAACTTTAAAAATAAATAAATGAATAACCAAAGTGCAGTTTAAGCTTTTTAAACTCTATAACGGGTGTAGCTCTCGTCACAACGCAAACACGGATCGTGGTTCCACTTTAGCTTGAAGATTGGCAGAGCACTTGCTGGCTTTACTTTGTAAAGTTGCACTTTCGACAGTCTAATCTCCGTTACTTCTTGTTGCTACGCCGACAATGTTTATGGGTGTCGCATCTCTGATGCGCTGGATGCTCGTCGGGGTGTTACGGTGTTTCTTTCATCTCTCCTACCCGTGTTGAGCAGGTGAGTTCTCACTGTTGCTCTCGTCACAACGCAAACATGGATCGTGGTTCTTACTGGCATTTATTCTCCAATTCTCGCCGTGAGAACTGCCAGCACAAACATACATATATGGTTCGCAACAAAGAAACAATGTCACAAATTATAAACATAAACAAAATGCTTAATTTACACACAAAAAATACCTCATTAGCCGCTTGCTGTGAGAGAGGTTCTTGATGTCTTCAGCCACGCTTAACAGTAAGTTTCAAATTAAATCTGCCGCGGCAACACACAGGTAATAAACATTGGTTCCGGGCCAAAACACCACTGCACCGATAAACAAAATTAAATGCGTCATGAAATTAAACCATTTTATAACACACATATGAATTTACTTAAATAACACAATCTAAATTATTCAACAAGATGAAATCGTGAAATATTATTTTTAACATAAATTCAACAGCACTTACAACGGGAGAGAACCGGGCATAGACAATACAGTGGGATGACATCACTGACGCGTGGAATGTACTTCTCTGTGGAAACTTTTTAAAGTGAGTCAAAGTAAAAGAAAAGAAGTTGTCCTTTCTGTATTAATATCTTGGAAGAAAGGTCTGTCAGTCCTACAGAAAGCATGGCGGTCTGCAGAGTAACACACAAAGGCTGCAGCTACAGAGCCCCACTCGGCTAGGGTTAGAGGAGAGGAACATGCAATATTTCCACATGCTAAGTTGGAGTTTAAAGGTTTATTGAGGGACCAAGGGGATTAAAAAGACAAGATAAACCTGAGGAATTTAGGGCAGAAGGGCTAAAGAGCCAATCCTTGCTGGGTGATGACACACTCGACTTTGCATGAAGGAGGGAGGTTGAGTGACTTCTCCAGAGGCCGAGGGCCTTAAAGGGGAAGTTCGGTTTTTTTAAACCTGAACTTTATTTCTGGCATAAAATACGTTCATCTACTCACCGATAACAGTTTGGTGAAAGTCAGCATCCTTCGGACACTATTTATATCACTCGAGATCCGCGTAGAGAACCGGGCTTAGACAACACAGTGGGATGACATCATCGACACGTGCCGCGCGTGTATAGAAAGCCCCCGATAGCCCCAAATAACAACAACATGGCAGCTCTGAGCTAGCAGTGCAACAGTACGCGTTCATTCAGTCATTGGTCTTAAAGTATTGGTGGAATAAAGACAGATAATGCCTTATTTAGAAGCCTTATTTGTCTGCCCTGTTCACTCCGGCAAAACAGCTGACTGTCAGTGTGAGAAGATGCTTTGCTAACATGGTGTTCTTTGCTGAGCTGAGCTCATCAGTAACAAAACAGGATGAGCCGATAACAGCAGAAGATACATCTTTTAGTTTCTGCTTTGGTAGCGAGCATCTGTACTGATCTGCTCATTAGTCCAGTGTTTGGATTTCCTGAAGATGAGTCTCTCAGTGGAGCTGCTGCCGGCTGTGTTTCTGTCTGCTTCTAAATCATGTGACTCTGATGGAAGCTGTGATGTTTAAAGACTGAATGGAAACACTGAACTTAACACTCTGACTCCTCCTTGACTTCAGCTTTGTAGCTTCCTGCTGGAGATGGGGGAGGTCTCCCAAACATCAGCCTCAAACTCCACTGATTCTGATAGTTAGTCAAAGCGTCCATCAGCATCCATTAATCAGCCAAACTGATCAATCAGTCCACCTCTGGATGCTTCCAACACTTTTCTAAGGCTCTGTAATGTTTGGACTGACTGAAATATTCAAACACAACAAGTCACAGTAACAAGTTCTGCTGCTGTCGACTCTTTAAAGAAGTTTGATTCCATGATTACATTAAACATCACTGCACCATGTTTTTGTGCCTTTAACCTTCAATAAAACACTGAACCTGATCTCCATTTCTATCAGTTTGTTCCCATTTGCTCCAAAGTTCCTCCTGACATGTTTGTTTTCTTTGAAACTTGAATCATTTGGCTGCACAACATGAGTTTGTATGGATGGAGCCACTGGTGGAGCTGGCAGAGTGTAAGAGCTGAAGTCACTCCGTCTTTATTGAAGCAGCAGCATGTTGTCATTAATATTAATGAGAGCTCTTTTTCACTTGTTCTGTTGGACTGTTTTAACCTGCATCCTGTTGGCTTCAGCTCACATGTTTTATTCTTTATTCAGATTGAGGGGCTGCAGTTTGTCAGAGATCAGCTGTGCTTCTCTGGTCTCTGCTCTGAAGTCCAACCCCTCCTCCCATCTGACAGAACTGAACCTGAGCAGGAACGCCATCAGTGACTCTGCAGCAAAGGAGCTGAGCAGCTTTCTGCAGAGTCCACACTGTGGACTGAAGACTCTGAGGTCAGACACCATGTTTCAGTTGTTTGTTCAGATTAATATGATGTGAAAGTTGTGCTGGTCTTCATGGTAAAGTCTGTTTTCTTCTTCAGTGGTTTAGTTGATGAAATGATGATTCATTAAATAATGTTTTATTCTTTATTCAGATTGAGGCACTGCAGTTTGTCAGAGATCAGCTGTGCTTCTCTGTTCTCTTCTCTGAAGTCCAACCCCTCCCATCTGACAGAACTGAACCTGAGGGGGAACGACCTGAAGAAATCAGATGTGAAGGAGCTGTCTGATCTTGTGAAGATTCCACAAAACAAACTGCAGATTCTGAGGTCAGTAGAGGGTTGGAGGTCCCTGCAGCTCTCAGCTGTATTTTATCAGACTTTATTTATTATTTATTACATTTATTATATTATATTTATTAAAGCTGATGGCAGCTGACAGCTGAGGAAGAGATGCTCTGAAACACTCCTTTATCTCCTCTCTTCTCTCTTCTCTCTACAGATGGCATGATGATGAACAGGACGATATGAGCTCAGAGGATGAAGCAATAGAAGATTTTCTGCAGAGACTCTGACTGATGATGATGATGATGACGATGATGATGACGATGACGGATGATGATGATGATGATGTATATCCTGTTGGTGTGTGTTGGTATTCTGTGTTTTTCTTCCTTTGCTATAATATTGTTAAAGTTGGTTTAGAAATGATCAGTAATGGAAACGATCCATAAACCTTCAGTTCCATCTGAATTCAAAGAACAGCCACAGTCTAAAGTTTGAAACCTGTTTTATTCTCTCGGCTTCATTTTCTGCCTTTAAAAACGGACTTTTAATCTGTAAATCTTTCATCTTTTAATCTTTAAATCCATCAGTGGAAATGAAAAGCTGTCGGTGTGATTCAGTCAGAGACGACTGACCTGATGGGAATGTGGGAATCTGACAGGAACATTTATTATTATTAATGTTATTATTACAAACAAATAAGAGGAACAGACTGAATCCCAACTCGGCTGAAATGATCTTGTTGTTAAATAAACATCTTTGAACCTTTCTATAAATATTAGTAAATCATATTTCTGTTACATTTTATGAAGGCACAATCACCTTATAACACAAGTATATTATTAATGTCTCTAATAAAACATTTGAAGATGCTCATCGAACCTTTATTGTTATGCAGAACAGTGTCTCACTGTTTTATGACTCCCTGCCCTTTAAAATGCTGTCGAAGGGTGGCCAGCAGATGGCGCCATTATTAATTTGATCAAATGCTTTGAAACACTGAACTATTTCTACACAATGGCTTCATTAGCCGCATTCGGACTGTACGAACCTTTGGCAGTTCTAATAACCTTTTAATCCACAGGGCCGTTTTCTCCCGCATTCGGACATACAGGAACTCGGGACCACGGCCCTCAGTTCCTGGAACCATTTCAGCTCCTTCTCCTCAGCTGGGTCTGTTCTGGGTTCCATAGCAACACATCTGACGGAGGTGTTTGGTGGTTGGTAGCTCCGCCCCTTGGTGGTTGGTAGCTCCGTCCCTTGGTGGTCGGTAGCTCCGCCCCTTGGTGGCTGGTAGCTCCGCCCCTTGGCGGTCGGTAGCTCCGTCCCTTGGTGGTTGTTAGCTCCGCCCCTTGGTGTTTGGTAGCCCCGTCCCTTGGTGATTGGTAGCTGCGCCCCTTGGTGGTCGGTAGCTCCGCCCCTTGGTTTTCGTTAGCTACGCCCCATGGTGGTCGGTAGCTCCGCCCCTTGGTGGTCGTTAGCTCCGCCCCTTGGTGGTCGGTAGCTCCGTCCCTTGGTGGTCGGTAGCTCCGCCCCTTGGTGGTCGTTAGCTCCGTCCCTTGGTGGTCGGTAGCTCCTTCCCTTGGTGGTCGGTAGCTCCGCCCCTTGGTGGTCGTTAGCTCCGTCCCTTGGTGTTCGGTAGCTCCGCCCCTTGGTGGTCGTTAGCTCCGTCCCTTGGTGGTCGTTAGCTCCGCCCCTTGATGGTCGTTAGCTCCGCCCCTTGGTGTTCGGTAGCTCTGCCCCTTGGTGTTTGGTAGCTCCGCCCCTTGGTGTTCATTAGCTACGCCCCTTTGTGGTCGGTAGCTCCGCCCCTTGGTGGTCGGTAGCTCCGTCCCTTGGTGGTCGGTAGCTACGCCCCTTTGTGGTCGTTAGCGCCGCCCCTTGGTGGTCGGTAGCTCCGTCCCTTGGTGGTCGGTAGCTACGCCCCTTTGTGGTCGTTAGCGCCGCCCCTTGGTGGTTTGTAGCTCCGCACCTTGGTGTTTGGTAGCTCCGCCCCTTGGCGGTCGGTAGCTCCGCCCCTTGTCATGTTGTCAGGCTGAAATGTTTCCTCATACGACACGGACACAACCTTGGCGTGTTTAATAAGTTAAACCTCCACGTGGTCTCCTTTGTCTGCAGCGCTCTGCTCTCCTTCCTTCATGAAACCAAGAAGTATGGCCTGCGCTCCATCCTTCGTCTCCTGACTCTCTCTGTGAGCTCTTCCAGCCTCCATGTTAGACGCCTGATGTGATCGTCCATGATTAATATCACCATCATGCAGACCATGAACACGGTGGCCTCCCCGCTCTCCATGTTAGCTTCTTGGTGGTTGGTAGCTCCGCCCCTTGGTGGTTGGTAGCTCCGCCCCTTGTCATGTTGTCTTGGTGGTCGGTAGCTCCGCCCCTTGGTGGTTGGTATTTCCGCCCCTTGGTGGTTGGTAGCTCCGCCCCTTGGTGGTCGGTAGCTCCGCCCCTTGGTGGTTGGTAGCTCCGCCCCTTGGTGGTCGTTAGCTCCGTCCCTTGGTGGTCGGTAGCTCCTCCCCTTGGTGGTCGGTAGCTCCTCCCCTTGGTGGTCGGTAGCTCCGCCCCATGGTGGTCGGTAGCTCCGTCCCTTGGTGGTCGGTAGCTCCTTCCCTTGGTGGTCGGTAGCTCCTTCCCTTGGCGGTCGGTAGCTCCGCCCCTTGGTGGTCGTTAGCTCCGTCCCTTGGTGGTCGTTACCTCCGCCCCTTGGTGGTCGTTAGCTCCGCCCCTTGGTGTTCGGTATCTCCGCCCCTTGGTGGTCGTTAGCTCCGTCCCTTGGTGGTCGTTAGCTCCGCCCCTTGATGGTCGTTAGCTCCGCCCCTTGGTGGTCGGTAGCTCCGCCCCTTGGTGCTCGGTAGCTCCGTCCCTTGGTGCTCGGTAGCTACGCCCCTTTGTGGTCGTTAGCGCCGCCCCTTGGTGGTTGGTAGCTCCGCCCCTTGGTGGTTGTTAGTGCCGCCCCTTGGTGGTTGGTAGCTCCGCCCCTTGGTGTTTGGTAGCTCTGCCCCTTGGCGGTCGGTAGTTCCGCCCCTTGTCATGTTGTCAGGCTGAAATGTTTCCTCATACGACACGGACACAACCTTGGCGTGTTTAATAAGTTAAACCTCCACGTGGTCTCCTTTGTCTGCGGCGCTCTGCTCTCCTTCCTTCATGAAACCAAGAAGTATGGCCTGCGCTCCATCCTTCGTCTCCTGACTCTCTCTGTGAGCTCTTCCAGCCTCCATGTTAGACGCCTGATGTGATCGTCCATGATTAATATCACCATCATGCAGACCATGAACACGGTGGCCTCCCCGCTCTCCATGTTAGCTTCTTGGTGGTCGGTAGCTCCGCCCCTTGGTTGGTAGCTCCGCCCCTTGTCATGTTGTCTTGGTGGTCGGTAGCTCCGCCCCTTGGTGGTTGGTAGCTCCGCCCCTTGGTGGTCGGTAGCTGCGCCCCTTGGTGGTTGGTAGCTCCGCCCCTTGGTGGTCGGTAGCTCCACCCCTTGGTGGTCGGTAGCTCCGCCCCTTGGCCGTTGGTAGCTCCGCCCCTTGGTGGTTGGTAGCTCCGTCCCTTGGTGGTCGGTAGCCCTGCCCTTTGCTGTTTGGTAGCTCCGCCCCTTGGCGGTCGGTAGCTCCGCCCCTTGGTGGTCGGTAGCTCCGCCCCTTGTCAGGCTGTCAGGCTGAAATGTTTCCTCATACGACACGGACACAACCATGGCGTGTTTAATAAGTTAAACCTCCACGTGGTCTCCTTTGTCTGCGGCGCTCTGATCTCCTTCCTTCATGAAACCAAGAAGTATGGCCTGCGCTCCATCCTTCGTCTCCTGACTCTCTCTGTGAGCTCTTCCAGCCTCCATGTTCGACACCCCATGTGATCGTCCATGATTAATATCACCATCATGCAGACCATGAACACGGTGGCCTCCCCGCTCTCCATGTTAGCTTCTTGGTGGTGTTTTTTCTTCTCTCCTTACTTTTCCGGGTTTTGTTTTGTTCTGTTGTTGAATGTGGCGCTACAGTAACACGTCGCTGTCGCAGACGGCTGCGCCGCATCAGTCCCGACTCATGTGGGAATGCAGACTGAAACAGTTCCGCTGGGGAAGGACAGCTATCAGAACGGAATTCGAGGAATGTTCTTATAACTGCGTTCATAGAACGGCTCTGTCCGAAAGCGGCTATTGTCACCATAGGAACCTTTCTAAGTTCAGGCTTTCTAAAGTAACGGGACACACACACATCAGTCCAATCCAGATGTTTTTCTCATCTTTGCATAGTTTCCTGTTTTGCCTTTATAACTCAGATGAATCAGTCAGTGAAAAACCCAGCAGGCTGTGAGAGAAAGTAAAGGTGTTCGCCAAACCAACCAAGGCTGAACCTGAGGGATGTATCACTGAAATTACTGAGCACATCATCAGACAGGAGAAGAAGAAGCCCATTTTCACTGATATCAGCATCAGATAGCAGATCTGGAGGTGCTTTTCTCTCTACAGCTGGCCTTCACTCCTCTGTGTCTTCTCTCCAACCATCTTTGTCCCAACCATTGCATCTGTGGTGTTCAGCACATCTGCAGCATCAGGCCCGCTGGCTCCGTTCTGCTCGTCTTCTGCAGACGGAGCTTTTTCATGGCAGGAAACCATGCAGTGAGTCAGGATTCTGCAGGAACCACTGGAAGACTTTCACTTCCTCCTTTAGCTGAACGCTTCTGTGTTCATCAAACTGACTTCATGCAGTTCCTCTATTCGCCACCAGAGGGAGACACATCTCTATCAATGCAGAGTCCCGCTCAGTATTACTGACAGTACTGACAGCTACTGAAAGGACACATTTAAATCAGTAAGAAAGGATTTCTATATTTGAGCCAGTCTTCCACCTCCATATAAGACATACACTGTGTCCTCATACAACAAGGACAGGAGAGAAAAAAATCTGCCAATGTGAAAATTGGCTTGAAATAAGATGTGATATTTGGGACTTTTGAGTTAAAAGTGATCTTGAAATTAGCTTAAAAACCTCTTCAAATGTCAAAAAAGCTTGTTTCATATGAAATCCGACTTAAAACAATTCGTTTTCAAGACTTTTTCATTTAACAAGATATTCCAGATGTATTGTCTTCAAACAAGTCCCTATATCTGGCTGAAATGGTGCTTGTTAGGCAGTTGTGTCTCATATTATTGTCTCGTGGAGCCCCCTGTAATTTCGTTGTGTACAGTTTGTCTGTTGCACAATGACAATAAAGCTTTCTAATCTAATCTATTAAGTGTAATGAGATATTTTGACTAGAAATGAGACAAAAATACTTAGTAAGACTTTGATTTTTTCCAGTGAAAGATGCCGGATAAGCAGCGTTGCCATAGTTACTTTGAAACAGTAATCCGACTACTGACTACTGACTACTTCTTTAAAAAGTAACTTAGTTAGATTACTTTTAGTTACTTTCAGCAGAGGCTGATCCCCCGCCCCTATAACATGAAAATGACTACCAGTTCTGCCAATACTCACTTTATTGACATGTATTTTAACCGGAACATCAAAAATGACACTGGCATTTGCAAACTTTTTCTTGAAATAGGCTTACATGTTTTTTAAATAAAAAAAAAATAAGACAGTCTTTCTTGACTTTACTTAAAATATAAAAAACCTCTTACGTAAAAAAGTAATACATAGTACCTATATTGAACATCCCTTGAACCTGTAGTTGTCTAACATTAGAGCAGCAAGAAGTGGTTTTATGAAACAAAAACAGTATAAAAAATTAAATGCTTTTTTGACTTCATTAAATCTAACTTAAATACTTCTTATAAAAAATAAAGTAGCGTTTCTTGACTCAATTTAACATAAACACTTCTTTAAAAAAAACAAAATACAATAGACATTCTTGACTCCATGCATTTAACTCTGATTGCATCTATCCATATGAATTACGGTAACACTTAAGTTATATTGAACATCTTAATGAACCTGTAGTTGTCCCGCATCAGAGCAGCAAGGAGTGGTTTTACAAATCATCAGTCATTCACTCGCAGCGATGCAGACAAACGGACGGTCATATCACGTAACCTGCTGATAATTATGGGCCCAAGCCAGTATGACAGTCAAGTTTTTGACCGAAAAATGTCACGTTTATCTTGCTGTATCCACCCGTTGACCAATAAAAGTTTAAAAAAACCTGATTGATCGTCAGACCCGTCGCTTTGCAGAAATGTTTGTATGCTAGTCGCCTACAACTGCAGCTGTTACTGGATTACCCAAAGCTACAACTGACGAAGTATACATAGATAAACACCCGTACACTCATTCAGAAATCATAGAAGATGTAATACAGTACAAAGACGTTAACAAGTCATCTTTGAGTCATCAATTGCGAGCAGGTAAGATAAACAGCTAGCTAGCCCTCTCCATAGCACTGCCTGAAACGTAGGCTATATGTTATAAAGTTAGCACGAATAGCTAAACCTATCAACTATCGTCTGTGACAGGCACTGATGAAAACTGTAGTTTAGATTGCTGTATTTATTTAAAATGATTAGGGAAAGTGAGTAAAATGTAACAAATGATATCGCTGGTGTTTAACATTTTAGTGGGACAGATCACTTTTACTGGGTAGGTAGATGTAAAATAACGAGTGACTTAAGGCGAACCCCGCTCCCGTCGCGGACACTGATATAACTCATAAGAAAACGAAATTATCCCAAATTATTTCAATAGTTTTAATAGGGTTAGGGTTTCAATGGTTGTAATAATCGTGAATATATGTTGACAAAAGCCAAATATATGTTCCCCTGAAATGCAGAAATAGTAACGCACGATGTTTTAGATAAGTAACTTCAATCTGACTACTAGTTTTGAAATAGTAGTTGCGTTAGACTACTCGTTACTGAAAAAAGTAGTCCGACTACAGTAACGCGTTAACCGGTGTAGCGTTATTGGTTATCAAATATAAGGATTTATCTTAAACCTCGAATTAAGGGCACCACCTACCGCTATCTTAACTTTACGTTACAGTCAGGTAGGAAAACTGTTGAAATATTACGATCCTGGTATGTTAAATTAATAATCAGTTAATAATCAATTAATAATCAATTAATAATCAGTCTCATATCTCGCTACTTTCGTGAAGTTCTCGTTTGGTTGGACAGACATTACGTAAAGAAAGCATACGACACAATCTGTGATTATAACATATATATATAGATATATGAACTATTTATTAAAATGATATGACCAAAACATGAACCTTTAAAACAAACAGGAGATGCATTGAATATGGGTGATTATATAAAACACTTAGTGAATGGAAAATAAAATATGGGGAATGGGGAGATCCTGGATGTATTCAAATAGTTTAGGTTGGCTGACTATTTGACGCTAAATACTGACATTTCGGATTAATGTATCATTCTGTGAAAGCCTCGAGACATCCATCAAACCCACTTTAAGGTGAAAACGGGTCGGTCTTACTGTGCTGAAGTTCTGCTTAGTCAGCTCGGAACACGGCAGCGGCCACGCGGGGTCCGAGGGGATTTCTCTTCCGCTCTCTGGGCCTTCCTGGTTGTGGTGGCTGACTTTAGCGGACTTCTCAGTTGCTTCTTTCACTGGGAAACGGGAACGATGGTGCCGAGGGCTGTGGTTAGATGATCGAATCTTCTGAGTGTCAGTGGGTCCGTTGCTTCTCTGATGAAGTGAACTTAAGTTCACAGAAGATTAATAAAAGGTTGCTTGGAGTTGGTTTTCTTGGTAGGAAAACTTCATCCTGTTCTTATCTTTGTTCGGGTCTTTCTTTCTCGTCTCACTGGAGGGTTTCCTCCGGTCGTCCTCTGCATCGCTCATCCTCACGTCCTTCCGCTCTCTCCTGAGATTATGGGAAAACTCCCAAACTCTGGTGAGCTCTTCTCTTCTGCTCAAACCATCTCCAAATCTCTCTGAGCAACTGTTCTCTGCTCAAATCTCCTTCTGAAACTCTGGGTTGGAACTCTTCTGGAACAAAAACTAGAAGCAAGAGGGGAGAGAACGAGAGCGAGAGAGTGTGTTTTTCGCGGGCTCCGGGTTTTGACTCTCAGAGGCGGGGCGTGACGTAAGCTTACACTACTCTTTCAGCCAATGATATGCCTGAACTGTTGTGAATGTCTGCCTGGGTGTCTGTGTAAGATGATCTGTGCTATATGGGGATTTCTGGATGAGACAAAGAAACTCTTATTTCTCCATTACTCCGTCTCATTGAACATTTGTCTCGGTGATTCTGAAAACACCACATCTTGTTAAGATATGCAGATTAAAGATATAACATAGACTTGCAATATGAAGACATCAAAATAACACACAACGTAATTGATGATTATGACTTTCAAAATTCAGATGAATATCTATGAAATCGTGACATATGAATAGTGAACCACACAATGTTAATTTTCTGTGTTAACAATGGGGATACCAAACAAATACCAAATAGATACCGAAGGGACATCGTTAGAAGTTAATAGTTGCATATATCTTGTCCATTTTACTGAGTCCTCTGGGATTTAAATGTTCAACTAATCAACACTGCAGACCACTAGGGGGCAATGTGGTTCCATCAGGCAGGTTGGGCATTTTCAACCAAGATCAGTTCTTTGTCAATATTTAAGCCAGAATCGTACAAATTGTCTCTATATGCGTCTTGTGATCAAGCTGGAAACCTGAAAGAAATTGTATACGGTTATCAAAGACATTTAATATAGTTTTAAGATTCGACTAAAAGTGAGTCTTAGTGAAGTCTTCTCAGTTCGTGGGTAGCCATCTGGTCTCTTTCTCTGGTGGGAGAGTGTGTTAAAATGTCAATTCGATTCATGGTGAAGATAAGATAGTAAGTCTCCCACATTTCCAACAAAGAGATCCTTTGTTCATTCAAGTTTATCCCAATTTATGGAGAGCGTCTGTTGCGAGTTCGACTCCCCAAAAACTCTCAAAAGGGTAGAAGGTTAACGTAAATTAGGCAGTTTCTGTCTCTTTTTCCTTTGTGGAAAGAAAATGAAGATCTGGTTTATATCCACATACGTAAACATCCCCCACAGGAATGTTGGTTTTGTCAAAGTTTGAAAAACTCTTAATCCACACAGCACTGTGACTGCTACACCGGTATAGTAACGCGTTACCGGCATCACTGCGGATAAGCCTGTGGATTTAAACAGTTAAGAAGGTGGTTATCATCAGGGTGTGAAGAAGTATCAGCATGGTGCTTAAAAAGGTACAAATATTTAAATACTTCCAGTCTGACTGTAATTTTCTGTGAAAAAGAAGAAAAAGTGTCTCATAAAGAGCGCTGTAAGAAGTTTAATAAGAACTCATTTCATTTATCTACGTTGACTAATTACTCTATTTGCAGAAAAATGTTTAATCAAAAATAATTTAATCAATTCATTGAAATAATCCAGCTCAGAGTGATTTCACCGTGCACCAATCATCTGCCACCAACTCATGGAGGCTTTGTTGTTATATATTTAGAGAACTCAGTCCAGCACATTAAAAATGTGCTTCAAGAGGCATGAAATATCCTGGACAGGTCATCGATGGCTTTATTTTATCATCCTTAAGGAAACCCATCTTTCGTTGTTTAAAAAAATAAAAAAATAAAAAATAATTACATTTTCCCTTCTAAAAAAAACATGTCCGATGGTTGGACGGTGGTGCGCTATGGCAGGGGTCGCCAGCGCAACCGCCCACTGCAAGGGAGCCAATGCTATGGGAGAGCGGATAGGTGGAAGGACCGTGCACCTCCTTCTTCCTCTGGGAGAGGGAATCAGTTCCCCTATCCAAACCCTAACCCTCCACTGATCTCACTGTGGGTCAGCCACTCATTTCCACCATTTTGCTGAAACACTTTGTTCCTGCTGCACAACAAAGTCCGGTGGCTGTCCAGAGGCATGGTGCTGAAACGCTTTGTTCCTGCTGCACAACAAAGTCCGGTGGCTGTCCAGAGGCGAGGTGCTGAAACGCTTTGTTCCTGCTGCACAACAAAGTCCGGTGGCTGTCCAGAGGCGAGGTGCTGAAACGCTTTGTTCCTGCTGCACAACAAAGTCCGGTGGCTGTCCAGAGGCGAGGTGCTGAAACGCTTTGTTCCTGCTGCACAACAAAGTCCGGTGGCTGTCCAGAGGCGAGGTGCTGAAACGCTTTGTTCCTGCTGCACAACAAAGTCCGATGGCTGTCCAGAGGCGTGGTGCTGAAACGCTTTGTTCCTGCTGCACAACAAAGTCCGGTGGCTGTCCAGAGGCGAGGTGCTGAAACGCTTTGTTCCTGCTGCACAACAAAGTCCGATGGCTGTCCAGAGGCGAGGTGCTGAAACACTTTGTTCCTTCTGCACAACAAAGTCCGGTGGCTGTCCAGAGGCGAGGTGCTGAAACGCTTTGTTCCTGCTGCACAACAAAGTCCGGTGGCTGTCCAGAGGCGAGGTGCTGAAAAGGTGATGAAATCAAAGCTTGGAGTTTGCTTTATCAGACACAAGGTGCTTTTTCACTCTAGGTAAATGTGATGATGAGTTATCAAGCTGGCAAATGCTTCCAAATTCTCATTCCGGAATTTGAACGTCGTGGCCGGGAACATGAAATTCGGGAATGAGAATATGGAAGCATTTCAGAGGCTCATATTTCAAAGAGTGGCCCTGCGATGGACTGGCGGCCTGTCCAGGGTGTACCCCGCCTCTCGCCCATTGACTGCTGGGATAGGCTCCAGCCCCCCCGCGACCCGACCGACGGATTCAGCGGTATAGATAATGGATGGATGGATGGATGGATATTTCAAAGACAGTGGGAGGCAGCCGGCTGATCTCAATATGAAATGGAAGCTTGGACTTTGCAAAATTGTACACAGCTTTATGTATAGTGGTTTGTTGCTAGTACACACAACCAATTATATTTTTAAAATCAAATACACACACACATATACATGATTTTTTTTGTATTGCTATCAAAAATGCTAAAGTGTTAGTGTAATATATTGGAATCTGGATCACGATCACATTATGCTCTGTATTTCGACATTTTAATCTATTAAATGTGGGCAGCTCCCATGATCCTTTAGCGTGACACAAAGGTTATAGGTTAGTGTCAGTCATATTGATTTGATCTCCATGATTGCTGTGTCAGCAAGGTGTGTTGGGCTCTTAAAAACATCTTTTTTTTAACAGTCTTTAGACCATCTAAACAGTTGTAACTCATTTGTAGTGTCTTATAAAGAGTTTAGAGTTAATTTCACATCATTCTTAAAACGTTTTTAGTGGAAATCTTATTTTTAAGACTCATTTGTCATGTTACTATCTACAATGGAAACATGCAAGCATAATAGATTGGAATCTGGTTCATGACAGCGTTATCTTCCATATTGTCATCTAAAACAATCCTTCACAATTCCAAATCTAAAATTTCCAAATTTTATATATATATTATATTATATTATAACATTCTGTATATTTCCTCACAAAACTTTTGGCCTGTCTTAATTGCAGATGCCCATCCACAGACCATCTTTCCTCAAAAAAAAAAAAAAATCCAACCATGTCTCCAGGTTCAGGTGTTGGCTCTACTATCTTATGGTCTCCTCGCCACTTTTTGCTCCACAACCGTCTTGTGGATTGCATATAGTCTCCAGCTCAGTGTCACCAACATACGCGGCAGTGGGAGAAAGTGTGACTCTTAGCTGCCACTTCACCCTTGCTCCCGAAGACTTGGGAGCGCTCGACATTGAATGGAGCATCAAGCCTGCAAGTATTTCCAAAGACGAGACGCTCATCATCTGGTATGCTGCAAATCGCTTCTATGACAAGGACAATCCATTTGGGGCTAGAGTTGAGTTTGTGTCCCCTACTCCTGGAGATGGCAATGCTTCAATAAGCATTCGTGATTTGAAAATGACAGACAAACACATACCGGTGCCAAGTGAGAAAGTTTCCCGGAATCCAGAGAAGCATCATTGAACTGTATGTAATGGAGAAGCCAACTAAACCTGAGTGTTATGTAGAGGGCGTGGTTGAGTTGGATCGCAAGGTGGTGCTCAGGTGTAGAGGCTCACAAGGCAGCCCCACAATATGGTACAGATGGTCAATGGATGTCACAGGCAAGATTCGTCACCCCAATGGTGCCACTGTTGATTGGATGAATGGTGACATGTTTTTAACAATCACCAAGGAACCTCGTTCTGTACAGCTCAAAACCATGTGGGTAAGGAGTCGTGTCTGGTAGCCCTGAGTCTGAAGAACTCACCAGGTGTTGCAATTTCTGCAGCAGTCGTCGGGGTCATGGCCTTCCTCGTCATCATCTTCTGCTACAGGAGAAGGAGAGGAGAGGTTGACACTTATAGAAATGAGATCTCAGAAGACGAGCTACCTCCCCACACATGGCTGTCCACAAAGAAGAACCAGGTTGTGCCTTCAAGGATTGCCCCGTGTGGCAGAAAGGTGTGTAAATGTAAATGTGTAAGTCAGTTGATATGAACGTGTAAGTCCGTAGATGTACAACTCTGAAAAACTGTTCAGTTACATTCATGTTTTCTGTGAATCAGGAAGTCGAGGCCAATAAGCAGGGCAACCAAAAAGAAAAAGGACATTGATATGGAGCCTGTGTATGTGGAAATGAACGGTATCTATGTGGACATGGAATCCTGCCAGATGTTCCGGTTACAAAAAGGAATGAGTTGAGCAACAAGCTCTGTGTTTGCATCTGTTGCCTGTGTTGAGGAGTTTTCTCTCTGGAGCAAACTCTCAGAAAACTGTTTTGGCTATTGATATGTTCTCTGATTAAGAACCTTTGCATCTTGTTCCAAGATAACTTCTGCTATCAGTGACTGGCAGATTACTTTGTTATGAACACAATTTAAAACGGGAAAAAGACAAAACAGGATTGAACTTTTAATTTTTCCATAAAAACTGAGATTGAACAGTTTATGTTCAATTTCATTTTTCAAACATCATACCCCTCTGCAATAAAGTTTTTGAGCCTCCATGCAAAAGTCTCCTCTCTCCCTGCACAGAATGTGAGTGTGTGAATAATATTTTCAGGACACTGAGAAGTAACGCTGGTGACCTCTGACAGAGAGTTAGAGTTTAGTTTCAATGCGTACAGCACTGGACAATGTTGCCCCTCTGAAAAGGAAGGTAATCAGTCAGAAGAGGTTGGCTCCTTGGTATAATTCACAGCTGCGTGCTTTAAAGCAGACTGCAAGAAAGCTGGAGAGACAGTGGTGTTCCTCTAATTTAGAAGAGTCTCAGTTAGTCTGGAAAGATAGTTTAATAACGTATAAGAAAGCCCTTCGTAAAGCTAGAACTGCTTATTATTCATCATTGATAGAAGAGAATAAGAATAATCCCAGGTTTCTTTTCAGCACTGTAGCCAGTCTGACTAAGAGTCCGAGCTCTGCTGAGCCAGTTATTCCTTTAACTCTCAGCAGTGATGATTTCATGAGCTTCTTTATTAATAAAATTGTTTCTATCAGAGAGAAGATTGATGGAGTCCTTCCCACTATTATCAGTGATGTATCATCAAGTACAGCAGCTTTAGAAGTATCTTTAGAACCTGATTTGTATTTAGACGGCTTCTGCCCAGTTGATCTCTCTGAACTAACAACAGCAATAGTCTCTTCTAAACCATCAACTTGTGTTTTAGACCCAATCTCAACCAGACTGTTCAAGGAGGTTTTCCCATTAATTGACACTTCCATATTGGATTTGATCAATCTGTGTTTGTTGACAGGATATGTACCTCACACTTTTAAGGTTGCTGTAATTAAACCTTTACTTAAAAAACCTACTCTTGATTCAGAAGTGTTGGCTCATTATAGACCTATATCCAATCTCCCTTTTATGTCTAAAGTTCTTGAAAAAATAGTTGCAGCTCAGCTTTGTGATCACTTACACAGAAATAATCTGTTTGAAGAGTTTCAGTCAGGATTCAGAGTGCATCATAGCACAGAAACTGCACTGCTGAAAGTTACCAATGATCTCCTCTTAGCCTCTGATAGCGGACTTGTGTCTGTGCTTGTCCTGTTGGATCTCAGTGCTGCATTTGATACGGTCGATCACAGTATCTTATTACACAGACTTGAACATGTTATTGGGATTAAAGGAACTGCATTAGGCTGGTTTAAGTCATATTTATCTGATAGATTTCAGTTTGTTCTTGTAAATGAAGAATCTTCCTCACACACCAGTGTAAGTCATGGAGTTCCCCAGGGTTCTGTGCTTGGACCGATTCTTTTCACTTTATACATGCTTCCATTAGGTAACATTATTAGACAGCATGGCATAAATTTCCATTGCTATGCTGATGATACTCAGCTGTACTTATCTATAAAACCAGATGAACCCAATAGGTTGGTCAGACTACAAGCATGTCTTAAAGACATAAAGACCTGGATGACTCAGAACTGTCTGCTTCTAAATTCAGACAAAACTGAAGTCGTTATCTTTGGACCTGAGCGTTTCAGGGAGAAATTGTCTAGCTATATAGTTACTCTAGATGGTATTTCCTTGGCTTCTAGTTCTACAGTGAGGAACCTTGGAGTTATTTTTGACCAGAACTTATCATTTGACTCGCATATAAAACAGGTTTCTAGGACTGCCTTCTTTCACCTTCGTAATATTGTTAAAATCAGGAACATCTTGTCTCAGAGTGATGCAGAAAAACTAATTCATGCATTTGTTACTTCAAGATTGGACTACTGTAATTCTTTATTATTGGGCTGTCCCACATATTCTCTGAAAAGCCTTCAGTTGATCCAAAATGCTGCAGCCAGAGTTTTGATGAGAACTAACAGGAGAGATCATATTTCTCCAGTTTTAGCTTCTCTTCATTGGCTCCCTGTTAAATTCAGAATAGAATTTAAGATTCTTCTCCTTACATATAAAGCTCTTAATGACCGAGCTCCATCATATCTTAAAGATCTCATTGTAAGATATTTCCCTAACAGAGCACTTCGTTCCCAAACTGCAGGTTTACTTGAGGTTCCCAGAGTTTCTAAAAGTAGAATGGGAGGCAGAGCCTTCAGTTATCAGGCCCCTCTATTGTGGAATAAGCTGCCAGTAAATGTCCAGGAAGCAGACACCCTTTCCACTTTTAAGACCAGGCTTAAAACTTTCCTTTTTTATAAAGCTTATAGTTAGGTCTGTTGAATCTGATAGTGTATCTGCTAGTGTGTCTTGTTCTGCCTCCACCTCTGGCACCCTCTAAACTTTCAGTACCCCCTACCCGAACCAGGGTTTGAATCCCATTCCCGCTTATCTTACCTCTTTTATTTCTCCCCCTACCCGAACCAGGGTTTGCATCCCCACCCCGCTGTGACTGGTGTGCAGTTGGTGAGAGGCTGAGGTAGCTTGTGGCTGTAAAAAGATGGTTGTTGTGGTGTGAGGAGCAGATCTATATAGGGAGTATAGGGAATTACTCACTGAGTCTGGTCCTTTATTTTATTATTTATTTTTTCGTTAGCACAAGTTTCTTGTGTTTACCTTGAATAGGGATGGCTCAGGTAATCCTGAAACATCCCATAGTTAAGCTGCTATAGGCCTAGACTGCTGGGGGGCCTCGTCTGTCACACCTTTCCTCACTTTACTCTCTTTATGTATATGTGATATTATTGTGGTCATTAACTCGTGTTTCCCTGTTCCAACAGATATCCTTTGAATGGTGTTACAGTGCCGCCGCCGCTGCGGCCCTCCCCCCTCCCCCCCTTTCTGTCTTCTCAAACCCCAGCTGGTCGAGGCGGATGGCCACCCTTCCTGAGTCTGGTTCTGCCAGAGATTTCTTCCTGTTAAAAGGGAGTCGTTTCTCTCCACAGTCGCCTCAGGCACGCTCAGGCCGGGAGATTGGACCGAAAAACAAAAAGTTTTCAGTGCAATCTGTTGGTTTTCTTAGCTAGGAAATTGTTTTTGAATTGGCTCTATATGAACGAATTGGATTATTTTATGAATTATGATTATTATTAATTAATTGAATTCCAATTGGCTTGAATTGGACTTACTATCTAAGTGCCTTGAGATGACATTTGTTGTATTTGGCGCTATATAAATAAAAATGAATTGAATTGAATTAATAAAGATTAATAAAGATAGAACTAGACATGGTAAGTGTCATTTCAGGAACAGGTAGATCCAGATGTTTACAGTGTTACCTGAGGGATCTCCATGCAGCATCTATTCTCCCTTTCTGTGGGCATTATCTCGCAAATTCCACATTGACACCTATTATTAAAAAAAATTTCAGGTTTCAGATAATGCCGGCAAATATAACAATGAAACATCTTTAGTGGCAAGTAAATGAGTTAAAAGGTGAGCATGGAGAATAATTACATGCTGGTCAGAATACTATCATGTTTTTTGCATGCCATAGGCTACTGTATAACTACATGGGCAACGAACAGCTGGCTGTTCCCAGTGAAGACGGGCTACTAAAAAGGTGTACACAAAAATCTGTAGCATAAGTTTCACTTCGTGTAGTTACACTTTGGATCCAGCACATGGTCAGGATATGATGAGGTATGTTTTTTTTTGTATATTATAGCATGTAAACCTTTTTGTCTAGAATACTTGGTTATAAATCGCTCCCCTTATGTCAACACTGGGTGGAGAATAATTTGCCAAACAGGACAGTGTTTGTGGGGGTAATTGCAATTGCAATTTTCATGAAATTACCCACCGGCGTTTATTACAGTTGTTTTTCATAACATGTTGTGTACTATGGGAAATAATTTGGCAGTGTTACTGTTGTACAATGCAAGGCGACATTGAGAAAGTTACTTGGTGTAGAGACTGGAGATGCCAGCAGCCATACTCACTAATGTTAGCACTGCAAATACGTGCCCACATTGCAAAATAAGTTGGGAACTTATACGTTTTGTAAGGAAAAATAATATTTTAGGTAGTCCTGATGTAGTGACTAATTTCTGCTCTAATTAGGCTACCGTAGGCTAAGCGACTGCTAGTATCTGCGCACCTCAGTGGTTCGGACCGACCCAACTATAAACGTTTCCAGACATAACATTTCAAACTCACCATTCTGAGACGTTTTGCTGAAGGCGCTGCTGATCTGCAGTTTGTTGCTGAACTGCCTGCACCTCGGCTTCAGGGTCCGATTCCGGGTCGAAGGCGAACGGTACGATGGTTTGCTCACCTGCCATTTCTATTTTTTTTTTCCTACTAGCAGGCAGCTAACATGCGCATAGCTAAAACAGAAATCAGACACGCCCCCATTCAGCCATGACACACCCCTCGCGCTCCTCCTTGCTTCTCATTAGGAAAACAGGGCACTGGAGAAAGAGCTGAAATGCGGCTTTCTTCTAAGAGGCCAAATCTGCGTTTTACGGGTGAATTTTGAGAACGCCTGGGGGTATAACATCCTGAAGCCTCCAAAAGCCCATTTAAAGTGCCGCTACTATACCATGCCATGGGAACTTTAACAAAGAGAGGAATAGAGCCAAAACAAGTGGTTTCAATAACCACAGATGGAGCCCCTGCTATGATCGAGAACATTATACTTATCTGCAGTCATACATACATGTTCAGTTCAATGTTACGTGACAATAAATATTGTCAAAAAGTTTTTGAATTGTACTGAATTCATTTGATTTAACCGTCAGGTATTGATTACATGCAGATGTTGATACAACTACTTGGCTACTTAAATATATATCACACTAAACTTAAATATATATCACACTAAATAGTTAGACATTATGATCTTCCGGACCTTTGCTTCAAGAAATTTTCTCTAACTGGACCTCTTTAAATTTTAGTTGAATACCCCTGATATAGAGCCAACTCAAAAACAATTTCCTAGCTAAGGAAACCAACAGATTGCACTGAAACTTTGTTTTCGGTTATCAGAAAGGAAAGTTTTGGCGGCACTGTTGAGCAAGACATAGAGTAATACGTGTTTATGAGCACTCCTGCAGGGCCACTAATAATTTAACGTTTTAACGGCATTCAAACTTCAAAAAACAACTTAAATCATATACCCTTGATGTCGATAACCGTCAGTGTTTTATACCGGTCGTGTTCGCTGCTATACATGGCGGCAAACCTTCGAAAATACAAGTTCACTACCTCCGGTACAAGGCCAGAGGCCTCATCTTCAGGTGCTCAAGGTAACCCCAATCGACCTGTTGCGCAGACGAAACCGGACGCCTCGAGTATGGATTTGGACGTGATAAAGTCGGACATCCTCTCTTCTCTGAGATCGGATATATCCATAGTGATACGACAGGAACTGAAAAACACATTAGCTGAAGACTTTGACGCACTAAAATGTGAGTTACAAGCGGTAAAATCTGAAATTATGAACAACGCCACCGCCATCCGGACCAAAATGGTGCAGATGAAGGGAAACATCAGAGACATCGAAGGGGGACTCTCAACATGGTCGGATGAAGTTGTTTCCCTTCAAACCACAGTTAGCTCTCTTAGAAGTGAAGTGGAAGATCTGAAAGGAAAATGTGAGGACCTAGAGGGGCGGATGAGACGAGGGAATATCCGGATCGTGGGAGTCCCAGAACAACCGGGCTCTAGCTCCACCACAGCAGTTTCTAAACTCCTGAGAGAGATACTGCGGATGGACAAAGATATAAAAATTGATCGATCTCATCGCAGTCTTGGGTCTAGAAAGCCGGGAGACAAACCTCGTTCCATTATTGCAAAACTACATTACGACGGAGAGTGCATGGAGATCTTGAGAAGAGCTCGGGACCAGGCTCCGCTGAGGTACAACGGAAATCAGGTGGCCATCTACCCGGATTACACAGCTACTGTGGCAAGAGCAAGAGCGGCCTTCACGGATGTCCGAAAATTACTCCGAGGACGACAGGGGGTCCGGTACGGTCTGCTTTTTCCTGCCAGATTCCGGGTCACACACAACGGAGAGGAGAAGGAATTTAAGGATGCAGCCGACGCGATGGATTATGTGAAGAGGAAAATACTCTCAGAGACAGAGACTGACACCTGATGATCAGAGCATCTCCAATATGAGGGGACAAGAACATCACTGATAAGTTTTTGAATGTTTGTTTCGTATTCATATACAGTTATGATCACTTTATCATACAGGAGAAGTGATATATCTTTAACGGTACATTGAGAATGTAACTAGAGTGTGTATGTGCAGACGGTTGTGTGTGCGTTGCCGTGCTGGCGTGCACGTTTGATGAAAGGGTTATGAGCATATTTTATTTACTGTAAGGTGTTTAGGTTACTTCAAATTAAGATCACAGGATTTACTTAACACTTTTACTTTATTTATTTTGGTAAGCCCACAGTGTCCTCAGTTAAAGTCTCATCTTACATCCTGTGAGTCCTTTAGTTAAGATACTGAGAACATGATTGTGTTTTATATGCAGAAAATAATCTGGGATGTGTATAACCTGTGGTGCCATTGTTATGCCTTGCTTTTATCTTGTATTGTGGTTCTGCAGGGGCTGGTGTAGTGAACATCTGATAATCCCTGTCCATATCTGGAGCTGTAAGCACTAGCAGCTACTAACACGTACGGTGGCTTAAGCTGCTTGCTCGCCTGGTGCGGCTTGGGACTAGGTCCCAAAGAACTAGCTCAACACCTATGTTCTTGAGTTCAAGAGAGTTTCCCATGGCTCTGTTTGTTCTGATCCCAGTGTTCCCCTTGGGATCTAGGTATGTTAGGAAAAGTGACAAGAGAAGCAAATCATTCCTAAACACAGACTCACCAATATCACAGTGCTTAGTATTAATATTATGGTTTTATCATACAGCTGTTGATCACTTAACTACGGTATGTCTTTTTTTTTTCTTTTGTGTACACCTCTACTACCTCCCTCACTCCCAATGTAACCACACAGAATTTTGAATGGGGTTACTAAAGGTAATAAGTTATAACGTTAAAGGACTTCACAGCCCTCTTAAGAGGAAAAAGATCCTGCGCCAGCTGAAACAATCTCAGTGTCAAATAGCATTTTTACAAGAAACACATTTATCTGACGCGGAGCACGAAAAATGAAAGAAATCATGGGCTGATAAAGTGTACTTCTCTTCTCATCCGTCGGGGAGAAAAAAGGGTGTATCTATCTTGATCCATAAACAAGTCAATTTCAGTTTAGTCTCAGTTCATAAGGATGCAGAGGGGAGATTTATTTTGTTAAATGGTTCCATTGATGGTATAGATGTGTCCTTTATGAATGTATACGCTCCAAATGAAGACAACCCAGATTTCATTAGAAAAGTCTTCAGCGTGATAACACAGCATAGTTCTGGGATCCTGTTGGTGGGTGGAGATTTTAATTGCGTTATGTCACAATTCATGGATAAACAACCAGTCTCCACTACTCCGTCCTCCCGAATGAGTAAAACATTAAAGTATCAATCCTCAGAATTGGGACTTGTCGACGTATGGAGAGGCATATACCCCAATTGTAGAGACTTTACATTTTATTCGCATAGACATGCATCCTATTCTAGAATTGACTATTTTTTCACCCCCAGAGCTGAACTGTACAGAATAACTGATTTGAAGATTTTACCAATGACAATCTCGGACCACTCACCTATTGAACTCTTATGGAACATAGGACATAAGTCCACATCTAAACAATGGCGGTTAAATGCATCTCTCCTTAATGACAAAGAGTTCATCAACCTTATCACAACAGAACTTAAGTTCTACCTGGACACCAACTCCTCCCCAGAAATTTCCCCAATTATACTATGGGACTGTGCAAAGGCTTACCTTAGGGCTCGTATTATCTCTTTCGCAAGTGCCAAAAAGAAAAAGAGGGATGCTAGACAACAGGAACTAGACAAACAATTCTAAAATTGGAACAACAACACAAGCAAAGCTCGAATCCTACACTCCTAACAATTCTTAGAGATGCACGAAGGGAATATAACAGTCTGATTACTGAGAAAATTGAAGGCAATTTAAGGTTCACCAGTCAGAAGTATTATGAACATGGAAATAGAGCTAGTCGACTATTGGCTTTCAGACTGAGAAAACAACGGTCGTCGAATATAGTGCAGAAGCTAAAAAGTAATAACTCGCTTAAAGCTATGGTAGGTAATCCTAGAGAGCTAGCAAGAGAGCTAGCAAGATTCGAAAGTGTCCCCTCCTCTAAGCTCCACCCCCCCTCCCCATTCCGTCAGTGCTTCATCCAAAGTCGGTAGAACCGCGTGCGCACATGGAGCAGGGAGCCGACAGAGGGGGGCGTAGGCAGAAAGCAGAGGCATCTGATTGGTTTTTTGTAGGCGCTCCAATCCGATCTCGGATTGGTCAGCTTTTTCTCAGTCCTGCCGCTGCCACAGAGGTCTGATTATTTTTGTCCCTTTTTCTAAATACATCTTGTATAGATTTCTCTCAGGATACACAGACCATTTCACCCAGTATTACAAAATGTGTTTCTGAACAGGATTACCAACCATGTCTTTAACCCCATTACAAAACCAGATAAAATAGCTGAATGTTTTGCAGGATTTTATAAATCATTGTATGAAAATACTGACACCTGCTCTGATGCTAATACCTTATCATCCTTTCTGGAAAATATAAAATTAACTGAATTATCAGAGGCAATGTCAAAAGATATGGATGGACCGATTAAGGAGGGGGAGATTAAAGAGATAATCGCATCCTTGAAAAATAATAAAAGTCCAGGACCAGATGGTTATATTAATGAATTCTATAAAAACTTTTAAAGATATATTGTCGCCCCTTCTATTAAAAGCATATCATCATGCTGTACAGTCTGGAACATTGGCACCGTCTTGGAGAGAAGCGACTGTAGTAGTAATACACAAGGAAGGTAAAGACCCCACTGAATGCCAATCATACAGGCCCATTTCTTTATTGAATGGCGATATACGTATTCTGACAGCCATTTTAGCAAAGAGGTTGAATAAAATTATTGCACAAATAATAAATCCAGACCAAACAGGTTTTATCACAGGGAGATACTATGGTGACAATCTTCATAGATTATTAAACATAATGAGCTATTCTAAATCTAAAGGAGACGAGGCGCTGTTATTATCACTGGACGCTTATAAAGCATTCGACCGGGTGTCCTGGCTGTACCTATTCCAGACCCTCAAGCGGTTCAGATTTGGTTCAGATTTCATAAAATGGATACAAATACTCTACTCATGTCCACTGGCCTCAGTCAAAGTTAATGGTCAGATATCAGCAAGTTTTGCATTGGAGCGGGGTTGCAGACACCCTCTCTTACCTTTGTTATTCAACATCAGTATAGAACCCCTAGCCCAGCTCATCAGGGATGATTTTAATATTAAAGGCATCTCTATCAATGGGGAAGAGCATAAACTATCATTGCATGCCGATGATGTAATGATGTTTTTAACGGAACCGGCTACAACATTACCATGTTTAAAAAAATCTTCTCTTCCAGTAAGGTTTTTACTCAGGATACAAGGTTAATATGGATAAGACTGAAGCTATGGATGTTAACGGCCAAATCTCTATGTCAGTTAAACTTAACAGTGGGTTTAAATGGACTAAGGATGGATTCAAGTATTTGGGTATTTTAATCCCCACATCTACTGTTGGAGCTATATTATTTTTCTTTTTGAGTAATGGTAAATTTAATGGTTAATTTGTTTATTGTTTCATTATTATTTTGCTCACATTAATTATTGATATTTTGCTAATATTATTGTCTAGTTATTTGTTTAGTTAATTGCTTTGCTTTATAGGTTTAGTCTTTTTCTTTGATTTACTTACTGATATGATTTGAACACTTGGGGGCAGTAGTGGGAAATAGGCACACCTATATAAGTAGGAAGTAGGTGGTGATCTGGGTAGGCACCTGGGTGATGGGCATATGGTTTTTTACCAGTGCAATAGAGACCATGATTGTTTGCTCTCCTGGAATAACAAATAAACCAGCCTCAACTCAAACTTCTGCCTGGAAATTGGATTATGTCTTGCCTGCGTACGTTACCTGCCCATGGTGCCTGAAGTGCTCGTTTGATTTGCTTTAATTTAAGTTTTGTATAATTTGTTTGACAAACGGCCACTACATCTATAGAAAAACTTTACGAAGCTAATTATAAGAAAATAGTTAAACACATTAATGAAGATCTCGAGAGATGGTCAACACTTCCCCTTTCCCTAATAGGTCGAGTAGAGAGTATATGGATGAATGTTTTGCTCAGATTGTTGTATCTTTTCCAGATGCTGCCCGTAGAAGTTCCAAAATTAACATTTGACAAATTAAACAAAATGATTTCAAAATTTATTTGGCAAGGTAAACGACCAAGAGTGAGATTAAAAACATTGCAGTTGGATAAATCAAATGGAGGTGTGGGACTTCCAAATCTTAGATATTATTTTTGGGCCACACAACTGAGACCCTTAATATCCTGGATTAAGGATTTGCCGCATTCACGATGGCTTGATATTGAAAAGGACCTCAGCCCAAAACCCCTCGGAGCGCTTCCCTTTCTGGATATCAATTTTAAGGGTGTCCGGATGGGGGAGTGGACTAGGGTAACCCTAAAAATCTGGAGAGCGATACAAACTGCCTTTAACCTGCCAAAGCAAATCTCTTCAGTAGGCTATATAAGTTGTTTGAAAGGGTTCATACCAGCATATATGGACGCAGGCTTTAAAAAGTGGTCTGAATATGGTTTGTGTTATGTGAATCAACTCGTTCACAATGGAGAACTTAAGTCATTTGAACAATTAAGACGGGAGTTTACCCTCCCAAGGGCTGACTTTTTTAGATATTTACAACTGAGGCATTTTCTTACAACACATAAGGAATGGGAAAAAGTGAAACATCCAAGTCCAATAGAAGAATTTCTCTTTAGGTTGCAACCTGGAGACGAGGCTAGAAAAGAGATCTCTAAATTATATTCAGTTTTCTTGTTGATGAACCCAAATAATACTATAAAAATAAAGGAGAAATGGGAAGTTGAAATGAACACAAATATCTCATTAGATACTTGGACACAGATTTGTAGAGAGGCACATCAGGTGACTAACGCTAAAATTTGGAGGGGGTTTAGATGGAAAGTCATAATGAGATATTTTAGGACACCTCAAATAACCGTAAAATGGGCCCTGACATCAGACAAATGCTGGAGGAACTGTGGGCCACAAATTGGAAACCACACTCATATTTTCTGGTCCTGCCCGAAGTTGAATATTTTTTGGAAAGACGTACTAGACGCCCTGAGAGAAGTGTTCCACCAAAATGTCCGTAATGATCCAAGGTTAGTCCTCCTTGGTTCAATCCCAGAAGGCTTTGAGGGAAGAGCCAAAATTTACCTCTTAAAAATACTCTTGGGAGCTGCTATTAAGTGCATCACAATAAGATGGTTAAAGCCAGAACCACCAACATATAATGTATGGCTTGAAAAAGTATGGGAATTGTATGAGATGGAGCGAATTACATATGCAATAAGGTTACAAAGACCCATATTTATAAAGAGATGGAGCCCTGTAATGTGTTTATTAATGCAATAAGAGAGGTGTACTTTAGCTGTAATTATTACTTTCATTTACTTTGTTTATTCATTTACCTACATAATTTTTACCCTCTTTTCGTGTTTTTCTTTATTTATTCATGTGTGTATTTAGTCTTATTTATTTGTGTAGGATAAGTTGAAGTGGATATCTAAGCAGCTGTGATGGTGTAAAGTATAATGCAAAAATGTAAAATGTAAATGTGTACTGTTTGTATGGAATGGAATACCTTTGTGAAAATAAAATATGAGTTAAAAAAAAAAAAAGGAAAGTTTTAAGCCTGGTCTTAAAAGTGGAAAGGGTGTCTGCTTCCCGGACATTTACTGGCAGCTTATTCCACAAGAGAGGGGCCTGATAACTGAAGGCTCTGCCTCCCAAACTGGCAGCTGGTTCCTCAGAGAGGGGCCTGATAACTGAAGGCTCTGCCTCCCAAACTGGCAGCTGGTTCCACAGAGAGGGGCCTGATAACTGAAGGCTCTGCCTCCCAAACTGGCAGCTAGTTCCACAGAGAGGGGCCTGATAACTGAAGGCTCTGCCTCCCAAACTGGCAGCTGGTTCCACAGAGAGGGGCCTGATAACTGAAGGCTCCGCCTCCCAAACTGGCAGCTGGTTCCACAGAGAGGGGCCTGATAACTGAAGGCTCCGCCTCCCAAACTGGCAGCTGGTTCCACAGAGAGGGGCCTGATAACTGAAGGCTCTGCCTCCCAAACTGGCAGCTGGTTCCACAGAGAGGGGCCTGATAACTGAAGGCTCCGCCTCCCAAACTGGCAGCTGGTTCCACAGAGAGGGGGCCTGATAACTGAAGGCTCTGCCTCCCAAACTGGCAGCTGGTTCCACAGAGAGGGGCCTGATAACTGAAGGCTTGTTGTGGAGAAAATGAGTCGAATCACGCGTTGGTCAGCCGTCCATTGGGGAGTTTATTGAACAAACTGTCACAGCAAATATGCATACAGTACAAAATGTCCACCGTCTTCCTGCTGTGAACCAACTTTATACTGGTTTAATCATAACATGCGTGCGTCATCCGGCCCCAATCTCTCTCTGCGACGCCGAGCTTCTGCCCTAAATGTAAACAGCCCATTCTACCTTTTACCCACATTCATATGAACCGAACAACGAGGCACAAGATGTGACTAGGCCAGATGTCATGAGGATGTCATGACATCCTTCTCCCACATAGTCCCCCCTGAAATCACTTATCAGTGATTTAATAAAGAAATAATCTAAAATGAAAGAAAATCATCCCACATAGTTAATTAATAATTGATTAACACTCAACACTAAATTATTCTAATAATTATACAAACCCAATTAACGGGAACATATCGAATACATGAAAAGGAACATTTATACGCACCCGAATCACATTCAATGATTAAATGAATTTAACAATAACACCAATTTTAACATTGCCATCACACCTGTCCACTGTTCGCAGTGCATAGGAGCGAAAAACCCACCGACTGCTACTTTCGTAACTCATGTTGTTATCTTGGGAAAACTCTCCTACGGCCCCACCCCACTTGGCGACCGACCACTTGACCAAAGGTCGCACTCCGAACAGTTGACTAACACAACTGGCAATGGACATATCAGTGATCAGTTCTGATTGATAATACACATAGACTGAATACACCACGATCAAATCAGTTAATCACTGTGGCAGTTCTGTGCCACCGTGGGTTTCGTCAGCTATTAAACACAGAGAGCCTTTCTTTATCAGTCTCAATTATCTTTATTTAGACACGTTTATACTGCTCATGTGGAGTCTTCCCGCTCCTGTGTCTGACTCCACATGCTCCTGGTGTCCTTCCTCTCCCTCCAGGTCCAGCTCGCTACTGTTTTAAAAAGGGAGAGTGATAGACAATTCGTTTCTGGTGCACTAATCACTCACCTGATGCTGCTTCCCTGAGCCCCTTCCACACCTCTCTCCTGCAGCTGATGCACCACGCCCCCTCCACATACCTCCACCGCCCGACTTAGGCCGGGGAGCCGTCCGGCCTAACCCACTCCCCCCCCCTCCTCCTCATGTGAGCGGGAGAGGAAGTCGGCCGCAGCCATCTGGGCCCCCGGCCTATGGATCACCTTGAATTTAAACGGCTGTAGTGCGAGATACCAACGGGTGATCCGCGCGTTGGCATCCTTCATGCGGTGGAGCCATTGGAGGGGAGCGTGGTCCGAGCAGAGGGTGAAGGCGCGCCCCAGCAAGTAATACCGCAGAGTGCCAACCGCCCACCGGATGGCCAGGCACTCCCTCTCCACCGTGCTGTACCTGGTCTCCCTCTCAGAGAGTTTCCGGCTGATGTAAAGCACGGGGCGGTCGACACCCTGCACCCGCTGGGACAGAACGGCCCCCAGCCCCCTGCCCGACGCATCAGTCTGCAGGACAAATGGGAGAGAAAAATTAGGTGTGTGGAGAAGAGGCTCCCCGCAGAGGGCCTGCTTTACCCTCTCAAGCGACACCTGGCACTGCTCCGTCCACTGGACCGGATCTGAGGCACCCTTTCGGGTGAGGTCGGTCAAGGGGCTGGTCAGCTCCGCGAAGCTGGGGATAAATCGCCGGTAATATCCGGCCAGCCCCAAGAACCGCCTCACCTCCTTTTTTGTCTTGGGCCCCGGGCAGGCTGCAATCGCTGCTGTCTTGTCGACCTGTGGACGCACCTGCCCGCCGCCCAAGTGGTACCCCAGATACCGTACCTCCCTCCGTCCAACTGCACACTTCTTCGGGTTGGCCGTGAGCCCCGCCTGCCTCAGGGACTCGAGCACCGCAGCCACCTGCCGCACATGCTCCGCCCAGCTGTTGCTGTGAATGATGACATCATCCAGGTAGGCGGCAGCATATGCAGCATGCGGCCGCAGCACCCGCTCCATGAGGCGTTGAAATGTGGCTGGGGCCCCGAACAACCCGAACGGAAGTGTGACAAATTGGTACAAACCGTACGGAGTGGAGAAGGCCGTCTTTTCCTTGGACTCTGGAGACAAGGGAATCTGCCAGTAGCCTTTGGTTAAATCCAGTGTCGTGAAAAAACGAGCTGTGCCCAGGCGATCCAGGAGCTCGTCGACCCGGGGCATGGGATAGGCATCAAACCGTGAAACATCATTCACCTTGCGATAATCCACACAGAACCGAATAGACCCATCCTTCTTGACCACAAGAACGATGGGGCTACTCCAGGCACTGTGGGACTCCTCTATTACTCCCATTTCCAACATGGCTTTCAATTCTGCCTGAACCACTTTTCTCTTGTGCTCCGGTAACCGATAGGGCCGTGAACGCACCGTCACGCCCGGGTGAGTCTCAACCTGGTGTTGAATAAGGCTTGTGCGTCCTGGCAGGGGAGAAAACACATCAGCAAAATGCTGCTGCAACTTGGCTATGTCTGCTCCCTGGGACGGTGAGAGGTGGCTTTCACAAAGAAGCGAGGCTGGATTGGTCGATTTTGGTACCTCAGGCCCCAGCTCATCTCCCTCTGTAATTGTCGTCACCAAGGCAACAGACTCCGCCTCCCTCCATGCTTTCAGGAGGTTGAGGTGATAAATCTGTGTTGCACCTCCCCTGTCAGATCGCACAAGCTCATAATCAACGTCACCCACTCGTCGTGTGACCACAAAGGGCCCTTGCCACTTGGCGAGTAATTTTGAGCTGGAAGATGGGAGCAATACAAGCACTTTATCTCCCGGTGCAAATTGTCTTAACCGAGATCCTCTGTTATACAGCCGCTGCTGACGTTCCTGGGCCCGGAGCAAATTCTCACGTGACAACTGCCCTAGTGTGTGGAGTTTTGCTCTCAGGTCCAGGACGTATTGAACTTCATTTTTACTGGGGCTCGGACCTTCCTCCCAGCTTTCTTTAACTAGGTCCAAAACCCCGCGTGGTTTTCTGCCAAACAGCAATTCAAAGGGAGAAAATCCCGTAGAGGCCTGGGGTACCTCGCGCACTGCAAATAGCAGAGGATCCAGCCACCTGTCCCAGTTACCACTATCCCCGTGCACAAACTTACGGATCATGGACTTCAGAGTTTTATTCAGGCGCTCAACGAGGCCGTCAGTTTGAGGGTGGTACACACTGGTTCGAATGGATTTGATTCCCAATAATCCGTACAGTTCTCTCAGTGTTCGTGACATAAATTGTGTGCCTTGATCAGTCAGGATCTCTTTCGGGATCCCGACTCGGGAGATAACTTGAAACAGCGCCTGTGCAACACTCTTTGCAGAGATGGTGCGCAGCGGCACTGCCTCTGGATATCGTGTTGCGTAATCCACCAGGACTAACACAAAACGATATCCGCGTGCGCTTCGGTGAAATGGCCCAATGAGGTCCATCCCAATCCGCTCAAATGGGACCTCAATCAGCGGTAATGGGCGCAAAGGCGCTCTCGGGATGGCCGGTTGGTTAACCAACTGGCATTCGGGGCAGGACGCACACCAGCGGCGTACATCTGCCCGAATGCCAGGCCAATAGAATCGGGCCATTACACGGTTCAGTGTCTTTTCATACCCCATATGTCCAGCCATTGGGTTATAATGAGCCGCCTGGAAAACCATTTCCCGACGGCTTTTCGGAACCAACAGCTGTGTTATAATTTCCTCTGTCCGAGTGTCACGACTCACTCTGTACAATCTATCCCTGCACACTGAAAAGTGCGGATATGTTAACGCCGCCTCTGGGTGCACCATGTGACCATCAATTTTTATCACTTGGTCAAAGGCAAAGCGTAGAGTATCATCACGAGACTGCTCAAGTGGAAAATCTTCCATGGAGTTAAACACGGGAACCTGCGGCGCCTCCTGTGGAGGCGCTGCCGGCTCCCCCTCCCCGTCTGCAGCGTCGGACAACCTCGCGTCACCACTGAGCACCGCGCACATATCCCATGTCCCTGCTGGTCGTGAGCGCACCCCCACACACTGCCCCACTAGTTTATCAAACCCAGGCCAATCCGTACCCAAAATCAGGGGGTGCACCAGGCGGGAGCTAACCGCAGCCTTTACACTATGCTTTTTTCCCTTGTAACGAATTTCCACTGGAACCACGGGGTATCTGTGAATATCCCCATGTACACACCTAATATCCACCCACCCCGCCTCTATCAAAGCCCCGGGTCGAATCAGATTCTGGTGAACCATGGACTGCGTGCAGCCTGAGTCCACCATTGCCTGATGTGTACCCCCCTGGATCCTTACCGGAACGCTGTACGTCCCTCCTGGACCGGCGGAGGGTGCTGGAGGGCCGACAACCCGGATCACTTGACCGACCTCCATCAGCGGGCACTCGCGGCGAAAATGACCGGGCTGCCCGCACCTCCAACATTCCTGCACTGCTGCTTGAGGAACCTTCTGCGGGTCGGAAGCAGCACCTGTAGCGGCTGGAACCTGGGGGGGAAAGATCGGACGGGGGGTGTTAGTACGAGAGAGGGGGAATGGTCGGGCGGGTGTGTGTTGCCCCGCTTCGGCCGCGAACGGTCTCCTCCGGGGCGCTGGTGTGGGACGACCGAGGTCTGCTGGCCGGGCCTCCGGTGTCCGGCCCCGGGAAAAGACCGCCAGGTGATCCTCAGCGAGGGTGATCGCGGCCGCCAGGTCCGTGGGTCGGTGGCAGCGCATCCACTCTGCAGTACCCGCCGGCAGCCCCTCCACGAACTGCTCCAGGACCACCTTTTCCAGCATCACCTGCTCGCCATTGGAGTCGCCTGGCTGCAGCCATCGAGCCGCCGCATCTTTTAACTGCTGGGCATAGGTGAAAGGACGATCAGTGGGCCCCAGTTTTGCCCCCCTAAAGCGGCGGCGATGGTCCTCCGCTGAAAACCCAAGTCGGTCCAGGATGGCTCTCTTGATGTCTAGGTACTCTCCCCGACACCGAGCAGGAAGACCCAGCGCCGCTGTTTGGGCGTCTCCTGACAGGAGGGGAAGCAGTCGCACTGCCCAGTCTTCCTCTGGCCACCTGCACGCCGCCGCCGTTGCCTCGAACATCTCGATAAACGACTGCGGGTCATCGGTCGGTGACATCTTGTGCAGGGTCACTCCGGCGAGTGAGGGAGTTGGTGGCGCTGCGGCTCGCTCCACCATAGCCTCCATCAGCTGGGTCTGCCTCTCCGCCTGGTCCTGGAGCGCAGCCAGCTGTTGCCTGCTGAGTATCGCCTGGTCCCGGCTCATCGTTGCTACCTCCGCCAACAGCTGAGCCAGCATGGCAACAGGTTGTTGCGGTTCAGTCATTTCCAACTCTCTTCTTTTCTATTTACTGCTGCGTCCCTGGTCAGGCGCCAAATGTGGCAGTTCTGTGCCACCGTGGGTTTCGTCAGCTAGTAAACACAGAGAGCCTTTCTTTATCAGTCTCAATTATCTTTATTTAGACACGTTTATACTGCTCATGTGGAGTCTTCCCGCTCCTGTGTCTGACTCCACATGCTCCTGGTGTCCTTCCTCTCCCTCCAGGTCCAGCTCGCTACTGTTTTAAAAAGGGAGAGTGATAGACAATTCGTTTCTGGTGCACTAATCACTCACCTGATGCTGCTTCCCTGAGCCCCTTCCACACCTCTCTCCTGCAGCTGATGCACCACGCCCCCTCCACAATCACCGTTTTGTACCAAGTCCAATACACAAAATTATGGATTAGCACTGTAGTGGATTTTTTTTATCAAGGTGGATAAGAAGTTACTCAATAACAAGAGAAAATCTAGATTTTGTCTTTCTGTAAGTTTTATTCAAAGGCACACAGCGTTTGAACAGTCTCCTGTGTAGGACAGAGAGCCCAGAATGCAGTCACAGCCCTTCCTTATATAGTGGGGTCATCTCTCCCCCTCAGGTTGGGAACAAAGAACAATAAACAATAATCCCCCTCCTCTGTGCTCTCTTGTACATCTGAAATGACACAGTTTATGAGGTAGCCTCTTTACGACCCCCTAAACTAACCTCCCCAAAAGGTGTCGACCATAAACATTCCCCCAATAGAGTAAACATCTGTTTTCCCTTACTGACCATACAGAAGGGTCACAAGTTGAATAGTTCAGATGGAAAACAACAGACTTTGGATAAAATGGGACAACTAATACCACTAGTACTTACTTAATAAAAGACTACCACTTAAGAATTTTCCCATCACAGCACACAACAAATAGTAATAAAATGCAATGTAATGCAGCTCTTCCAGTCCCGTCCCACCTCCCGTACTCTGGTGTCATCTGCTTCTGGCCGAACATCCGTCCGGCTGGGTCTGGAACTGCTAAGCTAACTCTGGGAGGAGAGGTCGCCAGTACGTCACTCCCAATCAAAGAGATCTTCAGCATCTCTTCTCCCTATCAGACTAAACTTGGTTCCGCACTCGAGGAAAGAATCTTGTGAACCGTCCGTTGGTAACCTTCATTCGTTGACCAGCTCTTCCATGCGTTGGTCCTCAGACCTGGACTCGCATGGTCATCTGCCTCCTGATTTGTTCCACTGTTCGTGTGAACATCACTTGCAGCAACCACCTTCTCAGAATGGGTATAATGCAACACACCAATAGGGAGACCATTATCACTATCAACAATATTGCTATTCCCGCTTTAACTGTCATCGCTCCCCCTTCTCCCAAAATCCCAAACAGACCAGTCCACCACCGTTCACCTCCACCAGCATCACACGTCAGCTCCTCTCTCCGTTCTCTGAAATTCTTCACGGCCGTTGTAAACGTTCCATGAGCTGCAGTGTTCCCGGGTATAAATGTACAACATTTTCCCCAACCATCTGGCAAACGCCAATTTTCCCTTCTAATATACATTCTAAAACTTGTCTGTTCTACCAAGCAGTCATACTCGTCTCATGTAGTTGTTCTCCAAAGCCTGCAAACCCTTCACTCATGTAGTTAAGAGTCCTCTGTTGGTTGTATTATATGTAATTAATGCATTCCCCATTTTGTTAAATATGATCCACGGCAAAATAGACTCAAATCCAGCTGCAATCTCACTGCGTGCTTTGAACTCGAAAGGAACCCCTCTGGCTGCCCTCTTGCATCCAAGTAAACGTGCTTATCCCTGATGTAGTCATCACTAGATCTTTTAACTCTCCCTTTTTCCACATCCAACCCCAGTAACTCGTTTACCTTGTCATACACTAGCACAACCGATGTTTTCATCCTCACAAGTGCACACAGGCCTATCCACCTGTTGGGTAACACATTTAACAAAACGTCCTCTCCACACATCCAATAACTATCAGCTATTGGGTGTGTCTGATCCCCAAAAAGATATAGCGTTAAAATGATCATTTCTATATTTTCACATTATTGGTCCAAATAAATAAATCCTAATAAATATTGGTTTCATTTAACAGTAGTATTACCTACGTGAGTTCCAAAAGCATTCAAACTCACCATCGTAATCTACTCTATAATCAGTCGGAGGCCCATCCTGTGATGTATTATGATTAAATTCCGCACAAGAAGACTCCAATGTGTGGCCCATCCGTACTTTGAAAACAATTCCGTAATTTATTTGGCCCAAACATCGATCTGCACTTAATACCACACATAGGAAACAATAACCATTTATCCTCTTCCGAAGTGAACCTACCTTCTCTGCATTCCTGTTGCCGGACCCCGCACCGTCCCTGAAGGTGTGTGGCTCTGGAACAACAACAGGCAATGCTCCTGGAGCGTCTGCACATATGAGACACTCCGTCGCTGTCAGTATTCTCGTAGTGTACCATGCCCATCTATACCACATATCCTGTGCTGCCTTAAACCATCTTCCACAGTTACACTGTTTCCCTGACCCTACCTGTGCATGTACACTCCGTCTGTTCTTGGATTAACACGATTATTCTATCCTGTAGTGCTAATGGTATCAAATCCCCCTAGACTTCACGAGAAATCTTACTATTCTTACAACTATTGTGAACAACTTCTTTCTGACCCGAGGACAACATGATCTTACCAGATTGCCCCTTTGTCGTGGCGTCCAGAGGCGGTGATTTGGTCGTCTCCTCCTCCGGACCCACGATCCACACTTCCTCACACTTCCTCACACTTCCTCACACTTACCCATACTTACTCATACTTACTCATCCTTCCTCACACTTCCACCAACCTTTATTCCCACGTACTTAAATTCAAGCTTAACATCTGCCTTTTCACGACTAGCTCTAGTGTGTATTGCTGGCAAAGTTTGTGGCGTGGCATGGTCTGAGTGAGTGTGTATTGTTGCATCATACTCATCCGACCCAGGCTGGCTATTTCCCTGTGGGGTGGCTCCATCTCTCTCCTGTATGCGGGATCCCGTCCAACATCTCCAGGCCTCGTTCTCCTGAGCCCATGCTGTCGGCCAACACCCACACCTGGATGCTCATAGTGTCAGAAATCTTAACCTCTTCGTTTTGTTAATCCTTTCCCTCAGACTCGACTCCGACTGTTTCTTTAGTCCGAACCTTAGTGCAGTGATTCAAATGGTACCATGTGTTGTTACCTTCCACTTGAACTGCTGTTGACGTTGCTCGCACCATTGTGTACGGTCCTTTCCGTCTTGGCTCAAGCCACTTTGTTTCGGAACACTTTGATGTGCACCTGATCGCCTGGCACCACTGGTCTCTCAACCAGCTGTTCGAGACCTGAGTCTCTGGTCTCCTCCTGTAGATAGATTGTTCTGTGGATTGCAGTTAATTGCTCCATGTAAGCTGTCCACTCTGTTTGCACCTGCTCAAGTGGGGGCCCTTTAAAGGGACCTCTCAACTGAGGTGCCGGCATGGGTCGACCCGTTAGCATTTTATGCGGTGTTAGTGCGTGACTCTATGAGTCTGCATAGGAAATCTCATTAGTGCAAGCGGCAAAGCATCTAGTTAGTTTAGTTGAAGCACAGATTCAATTCAATTTCACTTTCCAGGTTCCATTGATCCTCTCAACCATCCCTTGACTTTGTGGATGATAAACGGCCCCACAGCGCTGCCTGATTCGCAGCTGCTGCAGAATGCCTCTTGCACTTTTATAAACAAACACTTAACCATTATTTGAGCTAATCTCTGATGGAATGATAAACAGATGAATCAATTCTCTTACCCAAGAATTTTTTTTTTTTTTTTTCTTTTTTTTTTTTTTTTTTGCACGACTATTTATCCAATATGTATGACCAATATCCTTGTGGTGGCATGACCTCTGGCTCCAGTAACACCATTGGTGCCAAAACAGCAATCTGGCACTTTGATGCTACTTTCGCTGCTCCATCAGCCTCGTTGTTACCTTTACTGACCATTTCGTTACCTTTACGATTCTTTGACACTTTATCGCTGCCAATTTTCAATTTTCATGACTGCAATCCGCTCCTTTATTTGGACCTCCTGTCGCACTGGACTTCCGTCTGACCTCCTGAACCCTCTCTGCTTCAAAACTGTTTCAAACAAATAGCAAATATCATGAGCATATGCAGAATCTGTGTACACATTCGTAACCTTACCTTTCACCAATCAACATGCTTCCGTTAATGCCTTCAGTTCAGCCAACTCTGCCGAACATGGCCGTTCACACTTCTCAGCTTTCACCGTCACAAAGTTTTCCGCCTTCCTGTTTCACAACTGCAAAACCTGCATGATTACCCAAATGATCTCACAACATGATCCATACACAACATAAGTGACGTCAGCCTGCACAAGTGAAGTTGCTTCTAAGTCAGGTCTCAGTTTAATGTATCTCACAGCTTCTGACACACGCTCATGTGGTTCTCCTTCAAACTCACGTGGAATGACATCCGCAGGATCCGATGTAGTACACTTCTGTATTCTCACATCTGGATGTGTCAAAAGATGCACAACCTGCAAACATCCTGCCTGAGTCCCAACATACCTACTCTGATTTATTAGTTCTGAAATCTTATTGTGTCTATTGGAGACGTATAAGAAAAATGGCTTCTCATAGACTAATGTTGCCCATTTTGGATGACTTTTGCTAATTTTGTTTCAAATTTTCAACAGCTAACTTAGCCTCGGTTATCCTCTCCAGTTGTGCTTTCAACCTTTGACGTTTGGATTTTTCATGATTCCTTCCAGAGGAAGCACATTTTATTGCATAATCCTCCCAAAAGAAGATCATACTTGTTGAATCTTAATTTTATTAATACATTTATTTATTTTGGATACGGCGCTTTACTTACTCCCTCCACGTGGGATGGAGAGATATCAGTAATTCCCCATGGGATAAACAGATACTCTAACTTAGGCTATCAATGCTAAAATTTAAATTCGAAACTTGGTTTTGTTTAGATTTTAGAAAGATTTTAAGTTTCAAATTTAGACAATTTGTTTTGTTTTGTAATAATGACACACCTGAGGGCGGTTTTTAAACCCTTTTGAGTACGTCTGATGTAAGTGTACTTCTTACCTCTATATGTCAACGTAAACCAATACTGGGATTCCTCTGCCAGAGGAACGCCTTGGACCTGCCGGGCCACTTGCTCCGCCCCGCAGGGACTGGCCACGGTCTTGCCAACCACTCGGGTTTCTCGGTGCTCTCGGACAGCTGTAAACAAAGTGTCCCCTCTCGCCACAGTCCCAACATGCTCCCGAGGACCTTCGTCCTCCAGGTGCACCTCTTCTTGACCTTTGACAGGGTCGACGATGGACTTGCCCCTGTGATGGCTGTTCGGCGGCCCCCGCTGTCATGGCCTCATTTCGTATCTCTTGCTTCGCTTGCAGTTCTTCTAACTGCAACCGTCCAAGTTCCCTTTGCATATCCTGCTCCTGCTCCTTCCGTTTCAGTTCTTTTCTGTATTTGTCTACTGCATGCACCACGTGGTCTCGGAATTGTCCATGGGACATTGAATTCAACCCCACCACATCCTCCAGCCTCCCCTGAACTGGGGCAGGCAGAGCCTCTGTGATGGAAACTCTGAACAATGTCACCCAAGCTGGGCTCTTCTCGATTTCTCCCTCAGACTCTTGTCTCCATTTCTTCAATTGTTGTGCAATGTACACAACCGGACTCTCCGTTTCTGACAGTGGCTCCCCCTTTAATGCTTCGAGGTCCACTCCTACAGGAAACTCAGCTCATAACACTCTCCAGAGTGCAGCTCGATATGCATTAAAGTCAGTTCCATCAGCTCGGTGGCTTAACATCCAGTCGTTCTCACTGTGTCTCAAAATGCCCTCCATGGTAGAAGTTCCAAAACACAGTGCCCACACTGCCTTAATGTGTCCCACAGACAACAGTTTATGCACAGTCTCTTGTTCAAACGCTCTTATCCATTTGCTTGCACCTAGGTGAACATCCGGCAATCGAGCAACCAGCCCCGCTAGGTCGAGCGTCTGCCACGGCACATACTGTCCCTGCGTCGTTTCTATCAAACTCGCTGCTGACGCTGTTGGACTCTTATGTTCCTCAGAAGATGCCTTTTGAACTGGTGGTGCCAGTTCTGGTGATTTTTGATATTGTGGGAGATGTCCCCCTGCCTGATCTGAATTACAGATGGCGTCTGGCTCAGGAGCTCCATGACTGCTTGATGCAGCTATTTGTGGTTCTGGACGTTCATGAGATATTTTGTGATCTTTTATTTCAGAATCTCCTTGTATGTTTACTGCTCCTGGCAGTGTTGGATATAGCTCTGCATTCTCACAGGAATGTAAAACTTTTAATTCAAGCTCTCTCTTTTCCTGTCTCTTTTTGCTTTTGTCCTTTGGTTTGTAAGCTTTAATCCTTTGTTCCATAATCTTACAGGTAGTTACATTGAAAGTGCCACCTTTTGGCCAGGGTGAGACATTATTTTTTGTTCGTTTTTCCCATTTTAGAGATATCTTTTTAATATCTTTGGAATGTTCAGGATGTTTGGCGCTGATGATTATTGTTGGTGTTACATCCATTGTTTCACCTAGTTAGTTCCCTTCTTTTGACTTTTTCTTTTTATTTACTTATTTATTGTCCCTAATTTTCCTATTATTATTATTATTATTCCCCTTTTTTTTTTTTTTTTTTTTTTTTCTTTCCTCAGACAATTTTTGAAAGTCAATTTAAATTAACTAATTATTTAACTCTAATCAATGCTAATTCAATGCTCGGCTAAATTTAGCTTAGATGCAGCTAATTATTGGATTGGATATTGTCAATGCTACTGTTAAGGTTAGCCTATGTTAGCTTTAAAAGCTTATGCTCTAGGTTGTTTTTTTTTTTTTTTTTTTAATTAAACCAATGTTAATTCAATGTTAGGCTAATTTAGCTTTTTGACTTCTAGTTTGGAGTTAGGTTACTATTATTGCTAATGTTGATGTTTGCTAACCAATGCCAATTGCTGTTAGCTTCCTAGCTGTTGCTGATAAATGCTAACCTATTGCTAATTAAGATTTAAACCAATATTTGCCTTATTGCTACTGCTAAACAATGCTAATTGTGTTTCTGATCAATGCTAATTATGGCTAACGAAATGCTAACAAATGCTAACAATGCTAACCAATGCTAACTATTGCTAATCAATGCTACTTATTGCTAATCAATACTAGCTTCCTTGTTGACCAATGCTAATCGAATGCTAATTATGCTAACCAATGCTAATTATCGCTAATCAATGTTAGTGATTGCTAATCAATGCTAGTTATTGCTAATCAACACTAACTTTCTTGTTACCCAATGCTAATCCCTGCTAAACAATGATAGTTATTGCTAATCAATACTACTTATTGCTAATCAATACTAGCTGTATTACTAATGCTACCCAATGTTAATTTATTGCTAATCGAAAGCTCAGTTAATGCTTACTCTGTTTGAAGTGACTCAGACTAAAGGCGTTGCCCCCCTTTTTGCTCACATCCGGATGCTTCCGATCCAAACCATACACAATGTCTCTCTACCAATCCAGATGACACAATGCACGTCACAGCTACGTCAATTCTGACCAATGAAATAAAAATATTTTTTGACCAATGAAATCTGAACACACCTCTAACTCTACCTCCAATGAAACACGTCTGGGACACGTAACTTCTAACCAATAAAATATGAACACACCTCTAAGCCCGCCTCCAATGAATCACGTGAATTCTAACCAATCAAATATGAACACATCATTACGTCTACTTCCTAGGCTGTTATTAACTCCTCCCAAACATAACAATTGAACCACACCCCTACTCAAAATGGCGTTTGTCACACTTTTTGTGACAAGTTAAGAAACAGGAAGAAATACAATCTGTCCAGCATTAGACAATGAAAAAATACAAACCAAACACAGAAATAACAGTTGCACTATTCTTCACCTCAAAATGGCATTTGTTAAGAAAGAAAAAGAAATACAATTTAACACGCTGTGGACAGGGAAAATACAGACCAAAAGATACAGAAACAATGCATAAGCGAAAACTTTCTTTATCAGGAATGTCACATTCAAATGGACTAGAGACAGAACCTCTCCTCTAGAATTGCGAAACCAATTCACTCAACTGATAACAACTCCGTAATTAGCACATTACCTAAAGAAAACTAATAATTATTTTAGTTCAGCCATAAATTGCCCCTGGAAGACACAAGGAAAGAAAATGTGATCACACACGAACATTTGTGAGTGTAAAACCAGCACAAGAATGTCAAGGACGAGCAGCGCGCCTCCACACGAGCAGCGTGCCCGCGCAGCACCTCGCTCTCCCCCTGAAATCCAAACACCTTCACTTGCCTGTTGAAAATAGAACTTTAGAAACTTAACACCAATCACAGCAGTATTCAATAATTCAATAGTAACAAGATGCACTCAACAAAAATACAGAATCTTAAAGAAATAAACACACAGCGTTTAAAAATCACAGCTCTTCACTGTAACAAAACCTTATTTCAACAAACTATCAATGCGGCAATTATGACAATGAAGCAAATTATAACAATGAACCATTATCTGAGTGTCTCTGCACTCAATTTTTATTTAGCCTAAGATTATATGTAAGACGTGGTGTTAACTCTATGTGTTAACTCAAAATGACTAAAATACTCAAAAGTCAAGGGATGAGATGAGTTAGAATCTTGATTCATCATACAAAATAACTTTTTTTTCTTTTTAGATTCACATAAAACAGCAGGATTTCACACACATTGACAGACAAACAGAGACCGGTCCCACACACTCACACCAAGTCAGTCGATCAAAGTTTTGTGTCAGTCACCGTTCAAATCTTCAGTTTTAAATTATCAATTTCTTTCATTTAGACTTCTAATTTTTCAGGAGATGTTGGCATCGGCAATATATGGAATACAAAATGTGTTTTCCCTACAAGCCTTGTGATATGGTTTCTTGACCAAAGCTACAAACGCTGACGTGTACGTGAGTGTACATTATCAGCCTCGCTATGACCTCTTTAATATAATCTCCTGTGGCCAATTTCCTAAACGGATTTGAATTTTCTTCGAAATGTCTTTATACTGAGGTCTCGGATAACTCCAAAGAGTTCTAAGCAGATATAAAATGATATAAACATATATATTTAAAATGTGCCCGTATAGAACTGGAATTGACTTTTTCGGAGTTTTCTTGAACTGCCAATTTGATTCCACCTTCAAACTTTTATGTTCGCAAGTCAATCAATTACCAGCATTCGTCTACTCCTTGACTAGTGAAAATACTTTTCACATATATTAATGACCAATGCGAACCATAGTCCCACGGTATTCCTACCCCTAATGCATTAAAGGTCGGCCGTTGGCTCTATGACATCACTATGAACGAGTGATTTCCACTCTGCCCGCTCTAAAAAGCGTATCCACTATTCCAGTTTAAACTCATCGATTTATTTCCTGCCCGAGCATGAGCGACTAGTCTTCCTTAATTACCACAAAAAAAATACAACAACACAATAGCCCGACCAGCTGCTCACAGCTGTCTGCTTCACAACTCACATGAGCTGTTGTTTACCCAATTTTATCTCAATTCAAGCATTTGGCACCTCTTGGCCCAGAATTTCAAAACAATTTCAGCAGCCCCCCTGCGCAGAAGTAAACAATGGAAGTGCTTACCGAATGCAGAATCCGTACTCTCTCCTGTGTTCTTTTAAATTTGGGGAAGCCGGACGAAGCCTGTAAGCTGTGCTCCACCAACAGAGATCAGCTGCGTAATGGTAGGAAAAGAATCCAACCTGCCGGGATCCAGATGCAAAATCTCACGAATTCGGGGTCACCATTATGTTGTGGAGAAAATGAGTCGAATCACGCGTTGGTCAGCCGTCCATTGGGGAGTTTATTGAACAAACTGTCACAGCAAATATGCAGACAGAATGTACAAAATGTCCACCGTCTTCCTGCTGTGAACCAACTTTATACTGGTTTAATCATAACATGCGTGCGTCATCCGGCCCCAATCTCTCTCTGCGACGCCGAGCTTCTGCCCTAAATGTAAGCAGCCCATTCTACCTTTTACCCACATTCATATGAACCGAACAACAAGGCACAAGATGTGACTAGGCCAGATGTCATGAGGATGTCATGACATCCTTCTCCCACAGGCTCTGCCTCCCAAACTGGTAGCTGGTTCCACAGAGAGGGGCCTGATAACTGAAGGCTCCGCCTCCCAAACTAGCGGCTGGTTCCTCAGAGAGGGGCCTGATAACTGAAGGCTCTGCCTCCCAAACTGGCAGCTGGTTCCACAGAGAGGGGCCTGATAACTGAAGGCTCTGCCTCCCAAACTGGCAGCTGGTTCCACAGAGAGGCGCCTGATAACTGAAGGCTCTGCCTCCCAAACTGGCAGCTGGTTCCACAGAGAGGGGCCTGATAACTGAAGGTTCCGCCTCCCAAACTGGCAGCTGGTTCCTCAGAGAGGGGCCTGATAACTGAAGGCTCTGCCTCCCATTCTACTTTTAGAAACTCTGGGAACCTCAAGTAAACCTGCAGTTTGGGAACGAAGTGCTCTGTTAGGAAAATATCTTACAATGAGATCTTTAAGATATGATGGAGCTCGGTCATTAAGAGCTTTATATGTAAGGAGAAGAATCTTAAATTCTATTCTGAATTTAACAGGGAGCCAATGAAGAGAAGCTAAAACTGGAGAAATATGATCTCTCCTGTTAGTTCTCATCAAAACTCTGGCTGCAGGATTTTGGATCAGCTGGAGGCTTTCCAGAGAATATGTGGGACAGCCCAATAATAAAGAATTACAGCAGTCCAATCCTGAAGTAACAGATACATGGAGCAGTTTTTCTGCATCACTCTGAGACAAGATGTTCCTGATTTTAACAATATTACGAAGATGAAAGAAGGCAGTCCTAGAAACCTGTTTTATATGTGAGTCAAATGATAAGTTCTGGTCAAAAGTAACTCCAAGGTTCCTCACTGTAGAACTAGAAGCCAAGGAAATACCATCTAGGGTAACTATATAGCTAGACAGTTTCTCCCTGAAACGCTCAGGTCCAAAGATAACGACTTCAGTTTTGTCTGAATTTAGAAGCAGACAGTTCTGAGTCATCCAGGTCTTTATGTCTTTAAGACATGCTTGTAGTCTGACCAACCTATTGGGTTCATCTGGTTTTATAGATAAGTACAGCTGAGTATCATCAGCATAGCAATGGAAATATATGCCATGCTGTCTAATAATGTTACCTAATGGAAGCATGTATAAAATGAAAAGAATCGGTCCAAGCACAGAACCCTGAGGAACTCCATGACTTACTCTGGTGTGTGAGGAAGATTCTTCATTTACAAGAACAAACTGAAATCTATCAGATAAATATGACTTAAACCAGCCTAATGCAGTTCCTTTAATTCCAATAACATGTTCAAGTCTCTGTAATAAGATACTGTGATCGACTGCATCAAATGCAGCACTGAGATCCAACAGGACAAGCACAGACACAAGTCCGCTATCAGAGGCTAAGAGGAGATCATTGGTAACTTTCAGCAGTGCAGTTTCTGTGCTATGATGCACTCTGAATCCTGACTGAAACTCTTCAAACAGATTATTTCTGTGTAAGTGATCACAAAGCTGAGCTGCAACTATTTTTTCAAGAACTTTAGACATAAAAGGAAGATTGGATATAGGTCTATAATGAGCCAACACTTCTGAATCAAGAGTAAGTTTTTAAGTAAAGGTTTAATTACAGCAACCTTAAAAGTCTGAGGTACATATCCTGTCAACAAAGACAGATTGATCAAATCCAATATGGAAGTGTCAATTAATGGGAAAACCTCCTTGAACAGTCTGGTTGGGATTGGGTCTAAAACACAAGTTGATGGTTTAGAAGAGACTATTGCTGTTGTTAGTTCAGAGAGATCAACTGGGCAGAAGCCGTCTAAATACAAATCAGGTTCTAAAGATACTTCTAAAGCTGCTGTACTTGATGATACATCACTGATAATAGTGGGAAGGACTCCATCAATCTTCTCTCTGATAGAAACAATTTTATTAATAAAGAAGCTCATGAAATCATCACTGCTGAGAGTTAAAGGAATATCTGGCTCAGCAGAGCTCGGACTCTTAGTCAGACTGGCTACAGTGCTGAAAAGAAACCTGGGATTATTCTTATTCTCTTCTATCAATGATGAATAATAAGCAGTTCTAGCTTTACGAAGGGCTTTCTTATACATTATTAAACTATCTTTCCAGACTAACTGAGACTCTTCTAAATTAGAGGAACACCACTGTCTCTCCAGCTTTCTTGCAGTCTGCTTTAAAGCACGCAGCTGTGAATTATACCAAGGAGCCAACCTCTTCTGACTGATTACCTTCCTTTTCAGAGGGGCAACATTGTCCAGTGCTGTACGCATTGAAACTATAGTGCTGTCAACAAGAGAGTCAAGTGCTGCTGGAGTAAAGTTTAGGTAGTCGTCCTCTGTCATATCTGCACATGGCAGTGAAGAAAAGGATGATGGAATTATTTCTTTAAATCTGGTTACAGCATCCTCTGATAGACACCTTCTATATGTACATTTCTTCTCAGAAACTGTATAGTCAAGTAATGTAAACTCAAAGGTTACCAGAAAATGGTCAGATAAGACCGGGTTATGAGGGAACACTGTTAACTGTTCACTCTCAATGCCATAAGTCAGAACAAGATCAAGGGTGTGATTAAGGCAGTGAGTCGGTCCGTAAACACTCTGAGAAAATCCAATAGAGTCCAATATAGAATTAAAGTTCATATTCAGGCTGTCATTTTCAACATCTACATGAATATTAAAGTCACCCACTACGATGACTTTATCTGTACTCAGCACTAACTGGGATAAAAACTCTGAGAATTCAGACAGAAACTCAGAATAAGGGCCAGGTGGACGATACACAACAACAAACACAAGAGGTTTCTGTGATTTCCACTTTGCGTGGGAAAAACTGAGAATCAGAGATTCAAAAGAGCTGAAACTAATCTTGGGTCTGGGACTGATTAGTAACCCTGATCTGAAGATAGCTGCCACTCCTCCTCCTCTGCCTGTGGTTCGAGGAACCCGCCCAACTCATGTGGAGTAGACCGAGACTCGCCAGTTACGACTGAAGACAGAAGATACAGCAATGGCTTCCAAACGACTTTACCATGCGAAATGTACTATTCCAGGATGTGAAGATGAAGAGAAGAGTCTGTTTGCGCTTCCATCCTCTGTCCCTTTGAAAACGGAATGGCTTAATTTCATTTACGCGGGACAGGTGCCCATGCATGTCACAAAGAACGTCAATGTTTGCGCGAAACATTTCACAGAGGAATGCTTTCACAACTTGGGACAGTACAGGGCAGGTTTTGCCCTACACCTGAAGTTGAAGCCTGGATCAGTGCCAAGCCTTGCCGGTCCATCAGCTACCCACACCCATCAAGTAAGTCATAATCATTTGCTAGCCGCTAGCTACTTTATGGGTGCCAGCTAACTAGCCAACATCAGCTGTGGAGGTATTTATCCACGAAACCTACACTGCGCTACAAAACCAATACTCTGTTAAACTGGTTAGATTTGGAAAATTGGTTGTAAAACAAGACATTTGTCTTTTGACCAAGTATCTTACGTGTAGGGGACTACATAAACAGACAGACATTTATAGAAAAGATTACAGACAGACATTTATAGAAAAGATTAAAGACAGACATTTATAGAAAAGATTACAGACAGAAATTTATAGAAAAGATTACAGACAGACATTTATAGAAAAGATTAAAGACAGACATTTATAGAAAAGATTACAGACAGAAAGTTATAGAAAAGATTACAGACAGACATTTATAGAAAAGATTACAGACAGAAAGTTATAGAAAAGATTACAGACAGACATTTATAGAAAAGATTACAGACAGACATTTATAGAAAAGATTAAAGACAGACATTTATAGAAAAGATTACAGACAGAAAGTTATAGAAAAGATTACAGACAGACATTTATAGAAAAGATTACAGACAGAAAGTTATAGAAAAGATTACAGACAGAAAGTTATAGAAAAGATTACAGACAGACATTTATAGAAAAGATTACAGACAGAAAGTTATAGAAAAGATTAAAGACAGACATTTATAGAAAAGATTACAGACAGACATTTATAGAAAAGATTACAGACAGAAAGATAAGAAGCCCGGCTCGCTGGCTTGGAGCTGGGCGTGGAATGCGAGCCACCTAGTGGGCCACTTTTGGTAAGCAGAACTGGCGCTGCGGGATGAACCGAACGCCGGGTTAAGGCGCCCGATGCCGACGCTCATCAAACCCCAGAAAAGGTGTTGGTTGATATAGACAGCAGGACGGTGGCCATGGAAGTTGGAATCCGCTAAGGAGTGTGTAACAACTCACCTGCCGAATCAACTCGCCCAAATAAGACTGAAATGACTGTTACCTAGATTCACTTTCAGCCAACTCTTAAAACTGTATTAAATATGTTTGATAACTTTGTACAAGTTCTTTCAGGTTCCCAGCGAAGTCACAAGATGCATATAGAGACGATTTGCACGATTCTGGCTTAAAGTGTGACGAAGAAATGATCTTGTTGAAAAGTGACCAACCACATTGCCCCCTAGTGGTCTGTAGTGTTGAATAGTTAAATCCACACGGAGTCAGTAAACTGGACAAATTATATGCAGTAATGCAACTTAAACGATGTCCCTTCGGTATCTATTTGTTAATTGTTCGGCCTCTCCATTGTTAACACAGAAAAATAACCTTATGTGGTTCGCTATTCATATGTCACAACTTTACAGATATTCATCTGAATTTTGAGACTCATAATTATTGTTTATGTCATGTTATGTGTTATTTGATGTCTTTATATCATAAACCTATGTTATATCTTTAATCTGCATATCTTAACAAGTTGTGGTGTATTCAGAATCATCGAGACAAATGTTCTATGAGACGGAAGTAATGGAGAAATAAGAGTTTCTTTGTTTTATCCAGGAATCTCTATATAAACGTTGAAAAACAGATCGCCTTACACAGACACCCAGGCAGACGTCACCACAGTTTCAGGCATACCATTGGCTGAAAGAGTAGCGTAAGCATACGTCATGCCCCGCCTCCGCAAGTCAAACCACGGAATCCGCGATCCAAAATCAGCTTTGGAGTTTTCAGAGAGTTTCAGAGTATCAGAGAGTTGAGAGAGTTTCCAGTTCCAGTGAGTTCTTGTCTTATCTCATGAGATTCTCCCCTTTGAAACCGGGAGAGAGCAGAAAGACAATAGAATGATGCAGAGAGGATGAGCGATGCAGAAAAAGACAGGATGGAGGAAGAAGATGGAAAAGACTCATAGAAGGAAGAAGAAAAATCCGAACCAAGATAGAGACAGAATGAAGTAGTCTAAAGATACACGCTTTCTGTGTTTTTGTTCGCCCATCGTCACCCATGTTCTTTTTAAACCTCCGCTGCTGCAAGCCATCACATTTTTTTATACCAAGACAGTCAACGCCAAGCAACTTTTGTTAACATTTTGTGAACTCCAGTTCACCTCATCAGAGTGATTAGCAAGCAACTCTGACACTTGGACGATTTTATCATCCTGCACGGTGGTCCTCGTTACCAGCCCGTTCCCGTTTCCCGGTGAAAAGAAGCGACCAGGCAACTGCTGAGAAGTCAGCTGAAGTCAGCCCCAATCAAGGAAGGCCCTGAGAGCGGAACCGAGAGAAATCCCCTCGGACCCTACGTGGCTTGCCCCTGCTGTGTTCCGAGCTGACTAAAAGGGACTTCAGTAAAGTAAGGTCGACCCGTTTTTCATCTTACACACGGTTAGATGGGTGTCTCGGGGCTTTCACTATCAGAATGATATATGAATCCAAGATGTCAGTCTTTAGCTTTAAATAGTAAGCCAACCTAAACTATTTGAGTAAATCCGGTATCTCTCCATTCCACATATTTTATTTTCAATTCACTAAGTGTTGTATATAATCACCCATATTCAACGCATCTCCTGTTTGTCTTAAGGTTCATGTCTTTGGTCATATCGTTTTAATAAATAGTTCATATATCTATATATATGTATAATCACAGGCTGTGTCGTATGCTTTCTTTAAGTAATGACTGTCCAAACAAACGAGAATTCACGAAAGTAGCAAGATATGAGACTATTAATATGAGATTATTAATTGAAACATTAATTTAACATACCAGGATCGTAAGATTTTGTGTTTTTCCTTCATTCGAAGGTGGTGCCCTACATTCGAGGTTTAAGGTTTATTGAGACAGTGAGAACGTCTGATAAATCCTTATATTTGATATATATACCAAATATCGCTACATCATCATATTTATCTGATAGATTTCGGTTTGTTCTTGTAAATGAAGAATCTTCCTCACACACCAGACAGAGTAATTCATGGAGTTCCCCAGGGTTCTGTGCTTGGACCGATTCTTTTCACTTTATACATGCTTCCATTAGGTAACATTATTAGACAGCATGGCATAAATTTCCATTGCTATGCTGATGATACCCAGCTGTACTTTTCTATAAAACCAGATGAACCCAATAGGTTGGTCAGACTACAAGCATGTCTTAAAGACATAAAGACCTGGATGACTCAGAACTGTCTGCTTCTAAATTCAGACAAAACTGAAGTCGTTATCTTTGGACCTGAGCGCTTCAGGGAGAAATTATCTAGCTATATAGTTACTCCAGATGGTATTTCCTTGGCTTCTAGTTCTACAGTGAGGAACCTTGGAGTTATTTTTGACCAGAATTTATCATTTGACTCGCATATAAAACAGGTTTCTAGGACTGCCTTCTTTCATCTTCGTAATATTGTTAAAATCAGGAACATCCTGTCTCAGAGTGATGCAGAAAAACTAGTCCATGCATTTTTTAGTACATCCACTGATTTTTTTTTTTAGAAAAAAGGTCGAAAATAAATAAAACGTATTTCACTTATTTATTTCTGACACGTATTGCACTCTCCGCCACAAACTTATAAATGATATGCAACATTGAAGGAACTCAAGAAGTAGAATCTGGTCTGTCCCTTTTGGTAGACAGCCACAGTGTTGCATTTCCAGTCCAGTCAGTTGTCTTGATAAACTCCCAGGTATCTCTATTCCTCTATCACCTCCACCTCTTCTCCCAGAATGGAGACAGTGTTTGGCTTATTCCTGTTTATCTAAAATACAGAATCATCACTCAGATTTTGCGTTCAATATAAGGCGATTGTTCCCACACAATGCCACAAAGTCATCAAACAGCCTCTTGTCCAAAACTGATACAGCCAACAACTGTCCTATATCCAATCTCCCTTTTAGAGTTCTTGAAAAAATAGTTGCAGCTCAGCTTTGTGATCATTTCCACGGAAATAATCTGTTTGAAGGGTTTCAGTCAGGATTCAGAGTGCATCATAGCACAGAAACTGCACTGCTGAAAGTTACTAATGATCTCCTCTTAGGTAACATTATTAGACAGCATGGCATACATTTCCATTGCTATGCTGATGATACTCAGCTGTACTTATCTATGAAACCAGATGAACCCAATAGGTTGGTCAGACTACAAGCATGTCTTAAAGACATAAAGACCTGGATGACTCAGAACTGTCTGCTTCTAAATTCAGACAAAACTGAAGTCGTTATCTTTGGACCTGAGCGCTTCAGGGAGAGATTATGTAGCTATTTAGTTACTCTAGATGATATTTCCTTGGCTTCTAGTTCTACAGTGAGGAAACTTGGAGTTATTTTTGACCAGAATTTATCATTTGACTCGCATATAAAACAGGTTTCTGGGACTGCCTTCTTTCACCTTCGTAATATTGTTAAAATCAGGAACATCTTGTCTCAGAGTGATGCAGAAAAACTGCTCCATGCATTTGTTACTTCAGGATTGGACTACTGTAATTCTTTATTATTGGGCTGTCCCACATATTCTCTGAAAAGCCTTCAGTTGATCCAAAATGCTGCAGCCAGAGTTCTGATGAGAACTAACAGGAGAGAACATATTTCTTCAGTTTTAGCTTCTCTTCATTGGCTCCCTGTTAAATTCAGAATAGAATTTAAGATTCTTCTCCTCACATATAAAGCTTTTAATGACCGAGCTCCATCATATCTTAAAGATCTCATTGTAAGATATTTTCCTAACAGAGCACTTCGTTCCCAAACTGCAGGTTTACTTGAGGTTCCCAGAGTTTCTAAAAGTAGAATGGGAGGCAGAGCCTTCAGTTATCAGGCCCCTCTGTGGAACCAGCTGCCAGTTTGGGAGGCAGAGCCTTCAGTTATCAGACACCCTTTCCACTTCAAAGACCAGGCTTAAAACTTTCCTTTCTGATAAAGCTTATAGTTAGGGATGGCTCAGGTGATCCTGAAACATCCCATAGTTAAGCTGCTATAGGCCCAGCCTGCTGGGGGGCCTCATCTGTCACACCTTTCCTCACTTTACTCTCTTTATGTATATGTGACATTATTGTGGTCATTAACTCGTGTTTCCCTGTTCCAACAGATATCCTTTGAATGGTGTTACAGTGCCCATAGAAAAAGTTTCAGTGCAATCTGTTGGTTTCCTTAGCTAGGAAATTGTTTTTGAATTGGCTCTATATGAACGAATTGGATTATTTTATGAATAATTATTATTACAATTAATTGAATTCCAATTGGCTTGAATTGGACTTTATTATCCAAGTGCCTTGAGATGACATTTGTTATATTTGGCGCTATATAAATAAAAATTAATTGAATTGAATCATCATGGAACAGTTTACTCGGTGGGTGGAGGCATTTCCAATCCCAGATCAAGGAGCTGAAACAACAGCTAAAACTCTAGTCAACCACTTCGTGGCACGCTTTGGAGCTCCATTAGAGTTACACACAGACCAGGGACGTAACTTTGAGAGTGAGCTGTTAAAGAGCATCTGTCAACTCTTCCAGATCTCCAAGACCAGGACCACACCTTATCATCCTGCTTCGAATGGACAGGTGGAATGATTTAATCGTACGCTTCTCCAGATGATTTGTTGCTACGTCGATCAAAGCCAGAAGAACTGGGATGAACACTTGTCCTTACCAGCAGCAGCATATCGCAGTGCACAGAATTCAAGTACTGGATTCACACCTAACATGCTCACGCTGGGCAGAGAAGTTCATCAGCCTCACGACATCTGGCTGGGGGTGGCAGGGCAGAATCAAGGTAGAAAGGAGCCCCTCGAGCATGTACAGGACCTGCAAAAGAGTCTTAATGAGGTCCACGAGATGGCTCGGCAGCACCTCAAAGCAGCTCAACACAGACAGAAGAGGCTGCATGACTTACGAGCTCAACAGCACAGTTTCAATGTTGGAGACCTGGGACAGCACAAAAAAGAAAGGTTTCAGCCCCAAGTTACAAGCCCCCTGGAAAGGCCCGTTTATAGTTACTGCCAGCTGTGGTCCAGTGCTATATGAGATCCTGACTCAGCGTGAAAGAAAAGTCATGCACCATGATCGGCTGAAGATGCATACCAGCGATGTGATTCCTGCATGGATTAGGCGACAGACACAAAGTTCTCCTTCAGTGCCAGAAACCAGACCCCTCGGTGCCAGAACCAACTGAACAAGGCCCCGATGCACTACAGCCTCTGTTTCCTGATCACAGTAGTGACAATGAACTGGATGAAGCTGGGCTGGATCCTCCTAGGCCGCCTGCGACAAAAGGCAAGTGTCGGGTTGCGGTACGCAGGCGTAGGCAGGCTGCATTGCGCCTGCACCAAGAGGGCGTGTCTGCGTGCAGCAGACACGCAATCTCCTGATAGCCGGAGCTAACAATATCACATTTGAATAACTTTTGATAGGAATGTCCCAAAGAGCTGGGAGTTGGCTTATTGGATTCTAGACACCAGTGCACATCTAGTAGAAGTTCATATTTCTGGCATGAATATTTCATATAGCTGCCATTGAGTCCCCATATTAAATTTTATTGAAATTTTCACGTTGTGTCACGTTTTTTGCAACTTTTGCTAGGAAGGTCGTATAGACTCAGGAGTGGCACCATATGGTGGTAAAACGTGGTCTCTGGGCACGTAGGAGTTGGTCCCGAGTCTCTAGGTCCTTCCTTTCCCGAGATAGATCTAAGTCAAGCCTTTTCAGAAGCTTTAAAGTACCTTACCTTTTGATAGGAAGGTGGTATCCCCTTGGGACCCTGATCCCTCTGATGGTTTAGGGGTGCGGCCTTTCCAACGGTACCACCCACGAGGCTGTAGCACATATGGTTCCCGAGATACAGGCAGTTGCATCATATGCGCTGCAGGCTGTCGCAGCTCTCCCCAGTAGGGTTAGGGTTATCACATTTGAATAACTTTTGATAGGAATGTCCCAAAGAGTTGGGAGTTGGCTTATTGTATTCTAGACACCAGTGCACATCTAGTAGAATTGGTTTCAAACCTACAAGGTTTGTCCTTGTAGAATTCAGTTCAATTCATCCATCCATCCATCCATTATCTGCCGCTGGTCCGGGGATCGGGTCGCGGGGGCAGCAGCTTGAGCAGAGAAACCCAAACGTCCCTGTCCCCGGCCACTTCCTCCAGCTCTTCTGGGGGGACCCCGAGGCGTTCCCAGGCCAGCCGAGAAACATAGTCTCTCCAACGTGTCCTGGGTCTTCCCCGGGGCCTCCTCCCAGTGGGACGGGCCCGGAACACCTCACCGGGGAGGCGTCCAGGAGGCATCCTAACCAGATGCCCGAGCCACCTCATCTGACTCCTCTCGATGCGGAGGAGCAGCGGTTCTACTCTGAGCCCCTCCCGGATGACCGAGCTTCTCACCCTATCTCTAAGGGAGAGCCCAGACACCCTGCGGAGGAAACTCATTTCGGCTGCTTGTATTCGCGATCTCGTTCTTTCGGTCACTACCCGCAGCTCGTGACCATAGGTGAGGGTAGGAACATAGATTGACCGGTAAATCGAGAGCTTCGCCTTCTCCCGCATCACTGCAGACGCCGCACAGATCCGTCTGTCAATCTCCTGCTCCATTCGTCCCTCACTCGTGAACAAGACCCCGAGATACTTGAACTCCTCCACTTGGGGAAGGATCTCATTCCCGACCCGGAGAGGGCATTCCACCCTTTTCCGGCTGAGGACCATGGTCTCAGATTTGGAGGTGCTGATTCTCATCCCAGCCGCTTCACACTCGGCTGCGAACCGTTCCAGTGAGAGCTGAAGGTCACGGCCCGACGACGCCAACAGAACCAAATCGTCCGCAAAAAGCAGAGACCCGATTCTGAGGTCGCCAAAAATTCAGTTCAATTCAGTTTTATTTATATAGCGCCAAATTACAACAAATGTCATCTCAAGGCACTTAAATAGTATAGTCCAATTAAAGCCAATTGGAGTTCAATTCATTGCTAAGGAAACCAACAGATGGCACAGAAACTTGTCTTCAGTCCAATCTCCCGTCCTGAGCGTGCCTGAGGCGGCTGTGGAGAGAAACGACTCCCTTTGAACAGGAAGAAACCTCTGGCAGAACCAGAACCAGGAAGGGTGGCTATCCGCCTCCACCAGTTGGGGTTTGAGAGGACAGAAAAGAGGGGACAACAAACACTGTAACACCAAAGGATACCTGTTGGAACAGGGAAACACGAGTTAATGACCACAATAATGTCACATGTACATAATATCATTTGAGAAATTAAACGGGGGAAAAAGAGAGTAAAGAGAGGAAAGGTGTGACAGATGAGGCCCCCCAGCAGTCTGGGCCTATAGCAGCTTAACTATGGGATGTTTCAGAGTCACCTGAGCCATCCCTAACTGTAGGACACGGATGCGGACTTCAAAGCAAAAACTGGGTTTATTTAAAAAAACAAAACAAAGTAACAACAAAAGGCGCGGCTAAGCCGGATTCAAAAAACCTAACTGACAAAAAAAGGAACTAAACATGGCATGGATAAATAAATAAATACTTAACTTGCAAAAACGTGGAACGTGGAACATGGGGAAACAAGGAAGGAAGGAAGGAAGGAAGGAAGGAAGGAAGGAAGGAAGGAAGGAAGGAAGGAAGGAAGGCAGGCAGGCAGGCAGGCAGGCATCATGGGTAAGAATCTCACACTGAACACAAAGGACTGAGAACTTAAATAGGGAGTGAGCGTGATTGGGGACAAGGTGCAGCTGGAGGGGAATAAACAGGTGCAGTGAGTGAACTAATTAACAGGGTGCAGGGAAAACTAAGACGTGAACCGAAAACTAAACATGGATTAAAACTCAAAAACGTGACCTAAAACGTGAAACCAAAAACAAGAGTCCATGGGCGTGACAGAAGTAACAAATGCATGGAGCAGTTTTTCTGCATCACTCTGAGACAGGATGTTCCTGATTTTAAAAATATTACGAAGGTGAAAGAAGTACGAGAAGCCAAGAAAATACCATCTAGAGTAACTATATAGCTAGACAATCTCTCCCTGAAGCGCTCAGGTCCAAAGATAACTACTTCAGTTTTGTCTGAATTTAGAAGCAGACAGTTCTGAGTCATCCAGGTCTTTATGTCTTTAAGACATGCTTGTAGTCTGACCAACCTATTGGGTTCATCTGGTTTTATAGATAAGTACAACTGGGTATCATCAGCATAGCAATGGAAATTTATGCCATGCTGTCTAATAATGTTACCTAATGGAAGCATGTATAAAGTGAAAAGAATCGGTCCAAGCACAGAACCCTGAGGAACTCCATGACTTACTCTGGTGTGTGAGGAAGATTCTTCATTTACAAGAACAAACTGAAATCTATCAGATAAATATGACTTAAACCAGCCTAATGCAGTTCCTTTAATCCCAATAACATGTTCAAGTCTCTGTAATAAGATACTGTGATCGACCGTATCAAATGCAGCACTGAGATCCAACAGGACAAGCACAGACACAAGTCCGCTATCAGAGGCTAAGAGGAGATCATTGGTAACTTTCAGCAGTGCAGTTTCTGTGCTATGATGCACTCTGAATCCTGACTGAAACTTTTCAAACAGATTATTTCTGTGGAAATGATCACAAAGCTGAGCTGCAACTATTTTTTCAAGAACTCTAAAAGGGAGATTGGATATAGGACAGTTGTTGGCTGTATCAGTTTTGGACAAGAGGCTGTTTGATGACTTTGTGGCATTGTGTGGGAACAATCGCCTTATACTGAACGCAAAATCTGAGTGATGATTCTGTATTTTAGATAAACAGGAATAAGCCAAACACTGTCTCCGTTCTGGGAGAAGAGGTGGAGGTGATAGAGGAATAGAGATACCTGGGAGTTTATCAAGACAACTGACTGGACTGGAAATGCAACAATGTGGCTGTCTACCAAAAGGGACAGATCAGATTCTACTTCTCGAGGACGCTAAGTTCCTTCAATGTTGCATATCATTTATAAGTTTGTGGCGGAGAGTGCAATACGTGTCAGAAATAAATAAGTTAAATAAGTGAACTACGTTTTATTTATTTTCTACCTTTTTCTAAAAAAATCAGGAAGATTTTAAGGTGATCAAATATACTTTGGCTGTCTCGTCTTATTTTTCAAACATTCACTAAGGATTTCTGAGGTCTTAATAACAGATAATCTGTCCCTCAAGTTTATAATTCATGAGATGTTGTTCAAAATATCTAGTAAATGTTTGAATATTTTTTTTATAACCAATTTACAAGGAAGTATATTACATTTTCAGATGCTGAAAAGGAAAATCTGTTTGAGGATGACCTACCGTTGGCATCTGTGTGCATTGTTAGTTGCACGGATCGTGCTTGATTTACGAAGTTTAAGGGAGGAGATTGAGAATCCTTTTGCCAACCAAAGATTATGTACTGTTTTCACCATCCCGTTTTTGACAGAAACCTATGTGACAATTTTGCATAGTGTGGAAATATTCAATTCAATTCAAATTCAATTCAAAAATACTTTATTTATCCCAGAGGGAAATTAAATGTTGATGTAGCTCAATTAAATCAAAGAGTTATTATAGATGCTGATGGCTGTGGGCAGGAAAGATTTCCTGTAGCGGTCCGTTTTGCATCCAAACTGAAGAAGCCTTTGACTGAAGAGACTCTGTTTTCCGATAACAGTCTCATGGAGAGGATGTTCAGGGTTGTCCATAATTCTCTTGATTTTATGCAAAATCCTTCTTTGCATTATTGTCTCCAGAGGTTCCACAGTCGTCCCCAGAACAGAACCAGCCTTCTTTATCAGGTTGTTGAGTCTTTTTAGGTCCCTGGTTCTGATGCTGCTGCCCCAACAGATGACACAAGAGGAAATGATGCTCTCAACAACAGACTTGTAGAAGATCTGCAACATCTTGTTGCAAACCTTGAAGGACCTTAGCTTCCTCAAGAAGTACAGTCTGCTCTGTCCTTTCTTGTAGATTGCTTCACTGTTGTGTCTCCAGTCCAGTCTGTTGTCCACATGAACACCAAGGTATTTATTTAATAGTAATATGTTGCACAGACAAAGAGGGAATTTGATAGCTTTAAATTGTACAAATGTCCACATTGTAACGTTGTCCTTTTTCTTCTGTGGAAGCCATATAGTACCCAAGATGAACGGTGGTTGGCTTGAGCGAGTATTTGTAAGTGATATATTCTTTCTCAGTTTCAAAAGTAAGTGACGGCTCTCTTGATTATATGTATTGCCGCAGCTTCATAGAAGTTGCTCTGATAGACAACAGTAGAAAACATTTCCTCGTGTTTTTGCCGTTGCTTTTCTCCGCCAAGCCTGCAGGGGCGCTGTGGTCCTCAGCCTTCTTCTGCTCCACAAACCCACCGCGGTACACGTCATGCAAACAGCAGCTTTCATAGTATGCGCATGCGCATCTCGGAATTATTCGGTTTCTTCGTCTTGAAAAGGATAACACGGTAACAGTCTATCTCTGCCAGTTCTGCCCTCTGTAATTGTAATTTTTCTTCAACTTCGTTAACATTTCTTCTATAATGTCTGTAGCGCTGATGTAGACAGCGAGCGCAAACCTTTGTGTTCATTCTGACTGAGTTTACTGAGTATTTATCGTAGAGAAGACTCGTCTGGTCCACGTAAGCGTTTCACTTGGACCGGCCTCGAATCTAACGCGAAAGTTGTCACCTTTTTTCCGCTGTATGTCCAAATAATCCGTGTGTGAGTGATGTGTTCCAGCTGTTCGTTTTACCGTTCTTCATTATTTAACACCAGATGAGCGTTTAAACCAGAAATGTGCACATACGTTGTAGTTTCCGGGTAACTGTGTATAACTGTTGCTTTTTCCAGATGACCATGATGCTGCGCGTGTGTGTGCTGCTTGCTGTGCTCGTGCTGGGCTCAGGAGAGGAGGGAGCCCGCCTGCTGGCCTCCAAATCCCTGCTGAACCGCTACGCTGTGGAGGGCCGAGACCTCACCCTGCAGTACAACATCTACAACGTGGGCTCCAGGTCAGTCATCAGGGTCTGTCATCAGGGTCTGTCATCAGGGTCAGTCATCGGGGTCAGTCATCGGGGTCAGTCATCGGGGTCAGTCATCAGTAGGGGTGGCACGGATCACAAAACTCACGGTTCGGTGTGTATCACGGTTTGAGGTCTACGGTTTACGGTTTTGTATTTTTTTTATTTTTTTATTTTATTTACTTTTAGCCCCATAATACACACCATTACACCAGTGGAACACTGTAATAATCACTGAAAAGATTTTACTACCAGAAAGCTAGCATTTTGAGAGAAAAAGAGGGAAGACAATGGATGATTTCAACATGTTTTACATTTATTACTAAAAAAAAGTGTCAGGAATGTTTGCCATCTGGTGGCATCTACAGGACAACCACAATAGAAATGGGGAAAAAAGTGACATACCGTGGCTCCAGCACCTTCAACATGTTTCTAAAGCCTTCAGCCTCCACCACGCTATAGGGCTGCATGTCCTTCGCAATGAATAAACCAATGGCTTTGGAAATTGATTTTGCTTTTGCGGTGTCCTCAGCCAGAGGCTGTTCAAATGCAGCGCTGAAGGGCTTTTTGGCAGGCTCTCCTCCCCTCCACTGACACACTTGTCTGCGCAAATGGCCGGACACATTTGAAGTGTTTCCACTAGCGTATGCAAGACGGGTTTTGCAATGCTTGCATGTCGTAATCGTTCGATCCACCCTTTTGTTGCCAGCATCGGCCCGCCTTCACTACTTCCACTTGCCGTGTTTGTGCACGCCGCCACACCTCTTCGCTTTCGCTTCTTTGACGCGAATTGAAATCACATGCTAACATACGGGCTACAATGCGAACGTCTGGACACAAAAAAAAAAAAAAAATTTAAAAAATTAAACCGTGGACCCCGTACGGTTTGCACACGCCCCGCCCCGTGCGAAGCAAACCGTACGGTTCGGAGCGTCCACCAAAACCGTACCATGCCTAGTCATCAGGGTCAGTCATCAGGGTCAGTCATCAGGGTCAGTCATCAGGGTCAGTCATCAGGGTCTGCACAGAAGACACTGATAGACTTTACATGATGTCATGAAAACAAAACAACACTACTGGTAAATTATGTCAGAATACTAACATACTACAGATCTGCTGTGTTTTTATCTTAAAACTGGACATTTAATCTGTGAAACATGGTGAAGTTAAACCCTAACCTACATGGTCACAGTGCAGAAACTGAAACAGGACGGTCTGTCACTCCCCCACTGTTTCCACTTACCGGTTTTGTGTTTGTATAATTTGTCCATGAGGACGAGCCAACCCAGCTCAGAGTAGTAACCTCGAGTAGCTTTTAGAATATTATGGCTGAATATTCCTGATAATCACACCAAGTTAAGCCTGTCAGTGACCATCTCTGATAAAATACCTCCTCAGTTGGAAAGGCTTTGGTATTGTAGCTGCAGATACTGGAAATGTTTCCAGGCTGCCTAAAATGCCTGACTTGTTGTCATAGTAAGGATGTCATGTCTGTTATAACCCATCTTTACAGTACTGAGAGCCAAAACCTCTGCTCATTTAGGGCTTGTAGCTCTCTGTGTTGAGCACTAAAGACGAGCGCTGATTTTGACATCTGTCGATATCAGTCTAGCTGCCTTTTTTTTTTTTTTTTTAGTAGATACAGATGGATGATATTGCTGATATCAGTTTTCTTACAGTTGTCCTCATCCCCTCTTCAAAAGGTGACTCGTGTTTTTCATTGAATCAGACTCTGTTTTTATACTTTAATTAAGATTCTAGCATGGTTGCCGCTATGGCTAGCGCGAGCGTTGTTGATGACGTCACGGTTTCGTGCCGACCATTTAGTGGCACGAGTTAATGCGCCAGTAGTTACAATCTTCTCCGTCACAGAGGTGTTGCTGCTACGTAAAGGTTACCGCTAACTACTCTACAACCACGAAAGTGTAGAAGAAAACAATGCCCCTGCAGCACTGTCATCAATGATACTGCTGCTTAAAACCTCTACTTAGAATATTGTTATAGGACTTTTAAGTGTATTGTGTTACCTTTTGTGTGTTTGTTATGAAATAGTGTGCTTTAATGGACACACTTGGGAATTATCGTTACCTTTCAGGATATAATAATAATAATAGATCAGTTTTATATAGCGCTGATACTCAAAGCCGCTTCCAGTGAATAAAACGACAGCAAATTCCTAACGACATCATTTATTTACAAATAATTTCACAAAGTAATTTACATGACAACCGTCAGCCGTGAGCCTGTTTTCCAGTTGGTCCATCCGGTTTGTTGTTCTCAACAAGCGCCAAGTTACAAATTTGCGTGCCAGAAGGAAATAAGTTATTTTTTGACGTCACGCACCATGCGCACCGTGAGCTACGCATCAACTATAAATCTAGCTGTAGGACCAGGACCCGAAGGCAGTGCGAATACCCATTGTTCAGGCCCCCCCAAAAAAACATTTTTTTTTTGGGTGGCTACTCACAGCGCCATCTTGTTGTAGACCTGTAACTACAACAGCTAGGTTTCATGAAAGTGGGCAATCTTATAGAAAACGTGTAAACTCATATAAAATGCTTGTAAATTGTGGTACTTCTGTTGTTGTTCTGTAGGAATCCTGTGTGATTTGGTGTCTTCTCTGTCTCTGCAGTGCTGCTCTGGAGGTGGAACTGTCCGATGATTCATTTCCTCCTGAAGACTTCGGAATCGTTTCCGGGATGTTGAATGTTAAATGGGACAGGATTGCACCGTATCCTTGAAATAAAATGTTATTGCAACTCTGCTTAATGCACTGATACTAGTTTAATGGCAGAAAATTAACATTTAAGTTAAGTAACTTTATTTATACCCGAAGGTAAATTTGTCCTCGGCTTTTAACCCATCCAGGTTGGCACCTGTTGACACACATGCACAGGGTCACACACTCAGAGACAGATGCCAACCTGGAGCGGTGGGCAGCCATGAAAGCGCCCGGGGAGCATGGGGGTACGGTGCCTTGCTCAAGGGCACCTCAGCCGTGACAAGGAGGTGGACTGACACCCCTCCAGCTATCAGTTCCACCAAGCGAGAGTGGGAATCGAACCACCAACCTTCCGGTTATTGGACGACCGACTCTAACCACTGAGCCACAGCCGCCCCTACATGGTTGTAGGAATACATGTGCAGCTTTTGAAGCAGAGGTTAAACATCCTTCTGCTGGCAGTTGTAAAGGATTATCTACTTAAGCAGGTATACCCATGCCTAAAATACCAGCATCTGCATGCTAATAGAAAGTCTATTGCTGGTAATGCATGCTTGTGTTGGGGGTTAGAAGTTTAAGTGTTCACAGAACATCACCAGGTGAAACATGTACAACAGCACAGCAAGATGTCACTGAAAACCATGTTGTCACATACCTTATTACATGCCATGTTAGAATGAGACTACAGAGAGGCTCAGATGTGGGAGATCTTCTTGAGTTTATTTCAGATATACATGGACAGGCTTGTCATCTTTAACAGTGAAACTCAGAGCCAGCAATGTGTCTCACACAGTGGTGCTGCGGCCCCTGAAGGCTGGTTACTTTAACTTCACCTCGGCATCTGTCAGCTATCTGGCCCAAGAGGGCGGACAAGTTGTGGTAAGAGCAGCTGGAATGTCCATGGATGGAAAATCTGTGTTCTGAGGTGAGGGAAGCTGATCTCTTTTTGTGTGTGTCTTCTTGAAGGTGGGCTACACCAGTGCTCCAGGCCAGGGGGGCATCCTGGCTCAGAGGGAGTTTGATCGGCGCTTCTCTCCACACTATGTGAGTGTTTCATCAACTCACTATTTTTTACTCCTAACTGAAATGCAAAAAGAAACAATCTTCTGAGCTGGTGTTTCTTTTGCTTTAAACTTTTAAGTACTTTGCATCTGTGTGCTGTGAAAAGACAGGACTACTACTGACTTAATGCAATTTAAAGTTTAGATTGGACTGGTTGGATTTATTGTCTTTGTTTTTTTTTTTTGTTTTTTTTACTGTGCTGTTTCTGAAGTTGCTGTTGGATCTAATCAGAAATAAATTCTGCCTGAGAGTACATGAGTCTTCTACCAATCAACTTTGTTTTTCATGTTTGAACAGTCTCTTGGTACCTGACTCACTGTTCCATGTCTTCCCTCTAGCTGGACTGGGCTGCATTTGGTGTGATGACTCTGCCCTCCATCGGCATTCCTCTGCTTCTCTGGTACTCAAGCAAGAGAAAGTATGACTCGCCAAAGGCCAAGAAGAACTGAGGAGCTATGGCTGGGTTTGAAGCTCGGGGGAGGTTTAAGAGTGACAGGATCTCTGAAGGGCTTAATGACCCATATTGGGAGTGAAATTGAAAATTCAGTGACCAAGGAACAGGATTTGATTTAAGAAAGAAAAAAGAAAAAAAAGCAGAGTGGTTACAGAACAGGAGCTTCACAGCTGCTGACCGTTCTGTCACATCTGCTGAAAGGTTCACGTGACAGAACATGGTATCTACTATTCATGCTCTAACAGTTGTTTAAAACACTGTAATGGCCTGAATTCAGATGTGAAATTTGTAGCCAGTTGTTAAACTTCAAATTACATCAATAAATGTTTTTGTTTTTGTAATCTCTGACTCATTTGTGAAGTTTGCAAGCTTTTTATATTGCGTGAAACCACGGAAACTAGTTGGGTTGTCTTTGAATTGGAAACAGGGAATTTTTAGGCAGGGAGTTGTCAGCGTAGCTCATCTAGCAGAGGCAGAGAGGAAGTGACTGAACAGAGAGAACTCTGAGCAGTGCTGACAGCTCCAAACCACAGATCTTCATAGAAGACATTAATTTCCTGCTTAAATACTTAACTGTGGAGGCAGTATTTTGTCATTAAAGACGTGTGATATGTGTATTTAGATGTTCCAATCTGGGTGGAAATGGAGAATAGTTCAACTGAACTTCCACTGTGTTCTTACATTTATTCAGCACAAAGGAAAACACTCTTGAAGCAAAGACGCAACCCTTTATTAGAAACACCGTATCCATTTGGCATGAGGCCCACGCCTTTTTGAATGAAAACATTAAACTATCATGCTTCAATCCTATATGGGGAAATAGTTTTAAACCCGGGAGGCAGGTTTCAAACAGTGGATAGATTTGGGGATAAGTAAAATGAAAGATTTATTTATTGATCATACATTAATGTCATTTCAACAGCTGGTGGATGAATATAGTCTTCCCAGGAAACATTTCTTTGGATACTTACAAATTAGAAGCTTCATACATTCTCAAAGTAAGACTTCTGTAGAACTGCCATTATCTTTAATTGAACAATTTACAGTTGACATTTACAATATAACTGTATTGTCACGCCAACTGACAGAACAGCACATCCAACGCAGCACATCCAACGCATCACATTCACATTCACATTCACAACAATCCAAACAACCAGTCTTCAGCCGGACCGACAGGGGGCAGACCATCAATGGAACAACCAAACCACAGCACCCCAACTGACTTCCTGTCTGGACAGAGCAACTACCTGAAAGATGGCCATTTTAACTTCAAATGAACACATGCAGCAGAGGAGAGAGAAGGAAATGTTTGTTCAGAGCAAATGCTTGGAGAAAGAACCAACTAAAGAAACCAAAAAATCCCTCAGTTCACCGGTCAGACGCAACTGGTTTTCAACCTAACTAATTGATTGAGACAACCCCTTCCATCAAGAAAATCAATCCAACAAAAGAACTTGAATAAAAACACAAACTGGTTGACAGTTTGGGGGACTTGTGGGTGGAGCTGTCTTGCGGTGTTGGGCGTGGTCTCTTGGTGGGCATTGGGGGGTGGTCGCTGGCTCTGGGTCGGGTGGCCGCGCCGCTCTGGCGTGGGTTGTAGTGCTGGGCCTGGGTCCTGGTGTCTGGCCGCTGCCTGTGCCCGGGAGGGTCTGGTTGCCCTGGGCACGCCGCCGTGAAGGTGGGTCGGTGCGGGTCCTGGTGTCGGGCTGGTTGCTCTGGGGTCTCTGATGTGCCTGCAGTCTGTTCTTTGTTAGGGTGGGGTGGCGTGCGGTGGGGTGTGGCGGTGCTTCTCCCCTGTTGGGGGCGGCTTGGGTGGGCCTGGGTGATGGTGGGTCTCAGGCCCGGACTGTTATGACTGGAGTGATTGTGTGGTTTGTTTGTTGTTTATTTGTTTTTGTTTGTTGTGTTCTGTTTTGTTTTGTTCTTTTCTTTATGTGTAGGGGCCGTCTGGGGTGGGGCGGGTGGGTGCCTTCGGGTTGCCAAGTGGCTCCCCGAATACGCTGCTGGCCCCAGACCTGGTGAACATCGAGCCCTCCTGCTCTGTGGCGGATCCCAGGAAACAGGGGTGCCTGTTGCAGCCATTCCTTGGCTGCCCTCTCCGGGGGAGCCTCTCTCCCCCGGTCTTCTAGATCCCCATACCCCTCTCCCTTCTGGCTCCTGTACACAGCACACATTCACACACGTAGGGTTTGAGGGCGGGTGTGTTCTGTGGGGGGCAGCGGATGGGTCCACGTAGGTGGTCCCATTTGCTGCACTCTGCAGCCCCCCGCCCTTGTTTTAATTACACCTTAGACATTACTAATCATGAGACACACACACACACAGATTAGGTTTTGGGGGGCGATAGCACTGAGTGGTATCTGGGGGCGGGGTTCTTTGGGTATGTAGGCTGCCCGGAGGGCCACGCTCCCAGTTCCACAAGGTTGCTTGCCCCTCAATTTTAAATGCTCACTATTAGAAAATATCAAAGAGCCAGAGGGGAGGGTCTTCCCGCACCCCTGTTGCCTGGTTGCTGCCTGGGGCGGGGGGGCCAGGAGGAGGAGTTGTCCTGCTGGTTCGGGGTCTGTGGTGGCTGGGGGGCTGCTGGCCCCAGGATATGCCCGCTACGCCACACTCCAGCGGAGGTGGGGGATGGATGCATGTGCTGTGCGAGTGTTTGTGGATTTTTTTTTTTTTTTTTTTTTTTGTCTTTATGTATGTATTTATTTATTTTATTATTATTATCATTTTTATTATTATTATTATTTTTCTTCTCTTATATGATCTATTGGGTGACTGGGTCTGGGTCCTGCTGTCCTCTGGCCTGCTTGTGCTGGTCCTGATGGGGGGGGGGGGCATTGCTTCTCCCCGCTGCTCGCGGCCTCACCCAACTGTGGGCACGTCTTGACTCTCGGGGCACTTGCCCAGGGGCACTGGGGCAGGCGCTGGCCCACTGCGGTTGGCTGTCTGGGGCGCCTGGCCCTCTCGGGTGTTGGGCGGGGCCCCTGCCGGGGGGTTTTGGTGGCGCTCGGGCTCGCGGGGGGTGGCGGGGGCCTGGCGGGGCTGGTAGGCTGCCGCCTCTGGTCGCCGGGGGGGCTCTACCCGATGCTTGTGGGGGCTCTGTCTGGGAGCTTCCTCTGCTGTCTTCTGGGGGGATGCGTGGTCGTCCCTATGATGGGCATGTACAATCCCAGTTGAACCTAGACGATGTCTATTGCATATATATCCTAAGGTCTTTGTGGCATATGCAAAGAAAAGAAAACTCATAGATTTTTGTTTGTTAAAAGTCAAGAGAGTAATAGCCTTAAAGGGATAGTTCGCCTCTTTTGACATGAAGCTGTATGACATCCCATATTAGCAATATCATTTATGAACATTGACTTACCCCCCGCTGCGTTCAGCCACCAAGCGACAGCCGCACCTGTTACGGTGTTTACTGCTCGGAAGCAGGGGACTGCTCGGTCTGCTCTTCGGTCTGCAGTTTACATTGGACGCATTGATATCAAGGGAGGCAAAAATAGCGCCAAGCGATGTGAGCTCTGACTTTTTCTCGATCGACGATTTTGTGATGCAAATGTATTACTCTGTGAAGCAAGACGCTTTATTTTTTTTAGCCCCAGCCAACTAGCCGGACTACCTTTATCAACACTAAAACTCAGCTGGAACTCGGCTCACAGGACGCAGCAGGGGGTAAGAAGATGTTCATAAATGATGTTGCTAAGGATGTCATACAGCTTCATGTCAAAAGATCCTATCCCTTTAAAGTGGAAAGATGTTCAGAGTCATAATCCCACCCAGTGGTTAAAAGAGAGGGTTGTTGTTATACATGTTTGTATGTTGTTGGTCATTTAAAATGAGAAAATCAATAAAGAGAATGGGAGGAAAAAAACAGCAGGCATATATAATAATCCATCTATACATCTGTTCCCTCTTTCTTTGTGTTGCATCTGCATCTTTGCGATGGAAACGCAGGGCCTGATGCCGTCGGCCCCTGATCATTTGCATAAAGTTGAGCCTCTCTCCACGTGTCGTGAGTGTTGCGAGCTCAAGTTGCTCACATCGCGTCGCTTACAAAGCCAGTCGCTCATTGTACATTGAAAATGAATGGCAGCTGACAGTGTTCCTTATATTTTGTCCCAATAGTGTATATTGGATGCAGTGTCTGTTCTTTTTATGTCAGTCATGCTAATGTTAAACTTATGGCTGCCTCATAAACGATTGTGCAATAGAATTCACAAGAGTAGTGGATTTACTTTGACTTTTCTTGTTAATGTGTTTAAAATTTAAAAATAAACAGTTTAATTGCATTGTAATATGTGATAAATATATATTAAATTCATAGAGTATTGGTTAAATTTATTTGGAAACATTTATCAAAAGAATAATGGCAATGATTACCTAATTTTAGTGAGTAATGTAACGTTGCAATCAAGTAAATGTCAAGCACAAGAAAACAATTAAAATCTACTAAATTACTTCATAACAGCAAATTCAACAGATAATTACAATTTACTTTTTTGAGTTAAAATTAAATTTTGAGTAAAATGATGTTCCTGCCTATGAAAAACAAGTAGACTTTATTTAATTTGTTTAAATAAGTAGATTGTTACTTGATATTGCAGCATTACATTTTACTTAAATCATTTGAGTGCAAATACTTACAATAGGTTTTTTAAGTCAATCTTATGAGTTATTTTTCAGTGCACGTGTTTTGGCTCCCGAGAGGGCACTTGAGGGCAGTTTAGCACACGTTGTGGCTCCCAAGGGGGTGTGAACCTCTCTTCAAGTTATGCACAAAGCTGTGAACTTCTGAGAAAGGGAAATCCTGTCCGTGCATGTGTTTTGCAGTGATTGTGAAGGTTTGCTTTCATCGCTTGGACAAAGCTGGCCCTAATTATCCTGAATAAATTCTATTTCAAACCGACAGTAAAACTGTATCGTATCATATCGGACTGCATTGCAACATTGATTTGAACAAAATTCAAACAGCTGACTCGATTTCTTATATTGAAACATTTCCGCTTTTACTTTGAAGACGTAATGTAAACCGGAAGTTGTGTTGTGTTTTTGATAACCTGTAAAGGATGTGGCGGAGAAAATGAGACGTGGTAGGAGGGACCGTGAACGCCCTTTGTTTTTACAGTAAATCGGACATGACATCAGATTGTGGATGTGGCTTTTTTCCGCATTCTCTATCTGCTGCCCACAGACGCTCTCCTGGACCCCCGTCAGCGGCTGGAAGACACATCCAGGGGATAACTGAGCGGCGGGTCAGGACCACCCGAGCAGGAAGCTGCGTTTGAGCCGGCTCTGATCCACCGGCCTGCCGTGACGCCTGAACGGAAACGTTGATGGTCAGTGGTCTTTCCGCATTTAGTGTTTCAAATGTTTTCACCTCCGTTCTCCTCGAACTGAGGAGTAGAAATTTGAATTCCTTTTCTCGGGGCTTTAATTGTGAATTTGCAGTGAACATGTCACTGCAGGTTTAGACATGTATCAGGAGCACAGGAGTGTCATGAACGTTACATGTGTATACTTCCCAATCCCCAGCAAGACATGCGCAGTAAAGACAAAATCTACTTTGCTGGTCAGTCGAGGAAAATTGTTGTCAGAGCAGCAACAACACAAAAAGTTATATGTACAATATGAATATTATAAGATATTTTAATATTGTAATTTAATTAAATAAAATTAAAAAACTGAATGTACTGTATGTGTACAGATGGCTGCTATCTAGAACTGTACATACAGACAGTGCAGAATAGAAATTATATGATAGCTGTGTTTATAGTTCAATGACAGATACTGCTACAATATAATTTACCTATTGGGATTAATAACATATTTTTCAAATTTGGAGATATACCAGGGAGCAGATCCTAATGTCTGGTTGTATGTCTGAATTGAAGATGTGCGCATTACTCTTGCTGGTGCTATGTGATAAATCTAAATATTCCCTTAATATAAAGTTGTCTTCCTTTCCTCATAATTCCAATCTGAAGAACATGAGAAAACACTATTGGTTTGCTGAATTGTCTCCTAAATGTGGTATTTTTGTAAAATTTGTTGGCTTTTTGAAGGACTTTCCTGAATAATTTTCTGGTTCTTAAACTATATTTTCATTGGTTATTTGTATTCTCAGGCAGGAAAAAGTCATTGTCTACACTGAGAAATATTAGAAGTGAAAACAGAGCTTGAATGCAGCAGTCACCTGGAACTGGGAAATGAAAGTACAGAGATGAGCCAGCAGGCACAGCTCCTAGTCAGTGTGAGTTGTGTCAGTGTGATGCACATACAGTATCACTGAACTTAGACAAAAGTGGTATGTATATCCACGCTGTCATCTTGTAACTAAACTTAGTGTTGTGGGTTTTTAAGGTTTGATGGTATTTATAATGATAGCACTTATTATTCACAGGAAAGGTATCCCAATAGTGGGAATAGGTCCAGAGAATTGACATACAGTGGCCTCAAATGAGTGACAGGCAGGAACATTCACAGGCACTATCCTCCACTTCTTGTGGTAGATTATCACGAGACCTCACCCTCGACCAGAATCACGAGGTTGAGCGATGTAAACAAACCCCAGAGGAGTAGCATCAGGAAGTGGAGTAAAATCATTCGGCTTATGGTCAGCGAGGACATCCTGCATAAGGTACCCCTTACTCGTGAGTGAGTGGATGTTAAAAAAACCGAAGTTGAGAGTAGTCCTGCTGTGATTGACAGCCATGTTAGCTGACCTAGCCAGGGGGGCCAGCACACCGTGATCAGCGCGGTGACCGGTGTTCCCCGGGGGACGCCGAGCAGCAGACCAGAAAGACTTGATGGAGTTGGATCCATCCCACCAGAGGTTCCGGTGAGAGCCGTGGTGAATGTATTTCCGACAGTGTAAAATGTCCGGGTGTAAGAGCAGAGCTGGTGGTGGTGGCAGGTGCAGGTGTAAGTGGAGCCTATGAAGGTCACCGGCTAAGTACTGGAACAGTGCTGTCGTTGGGTGATGGACTAAAAACAGGACAGTCCAGGCTAGCACAAGCCACACATAACTAGCCAACATAGTTGCCAAAGCCATGGCAGCGTCAGAGGCAGCGGGTAGGCTAATCTTCACCCAAACACACAGACACGGATGCCACCTAACTCATTAAATAAAAAGTCTGGATTAACGAATGCTCAACATCAGATAGATAACAACTGCAGAGTCCACAGACAAAAAAAATTAATTACTTAAAAGACTGAAGGATTGAGTCACGTGACTCGATGCGAGAAGAAGCCACAGAGTTGGGAGCTCCGCACTGCATTGCTACATTTATCCTTTAAAACATTTACACCAGAGATATTATCACCCACTTTACTTGTTCGTAATTAAAGAGGGTGCAAAAAATGTTGAAACTGGCTAAGTCTTCAGCCTGCGGAGATATTAAAAGACATCTACGATCTCACGGGGCCGACGCCATGATGCAAGATCAAGATGAAGCTAACAAACCCGAGCAGCAACAAGCTAACGACATAGCTCATGATATCAGTAACATCTACTCAACACTAACAAAGATTTCTGAAGATTTGGGGGGGCTGGCAGAAATACGCCGCACCACTGCGTCGGTAGAGACTAAACTCTCATCTCTAATTACAAGAATGGACGACGTGGAGAAGCGAGCGGAGTACTTGGAAGTGACTGAGCAGGCGTGGCAAGCTAACCCGCCAGCGGTTACATGCTGCCATTCCGACATACCGACATTCCGACATTGACGTTCAATTGTTGGAATGGTGACATTTTTTTAAGAAATGAAACGTCCCGTCATTCCGAATTTCATTTTTTCTTTTGTCGGAATGGCGGTATGATTTTTTCTTTTCAACATACCACCATTCCGACACTCGATTTCAGCACCACACGCGTGGACAGCTCGCCATGCAATAATAGTTACAATCTTCATCGCGCATTCAAGGCTGTGACAACTGTCGGTAGACACGCAACCTGCTGTTGTTAAAAATATTGCCCGTCGACATCTACACAAAGGAAGGTGAGCCCCGATCTTAAGGGATAAACTCACACAGAACTTCCTCCCTGCTCGTAAAAAGAGCAACGGTTAAAGAAACCAGTGGGCACCTTAAAGTGCAATCCTCATACAATCACTATGCAAACAAACAACACAACAACAAGATCCACATCAACAACAGCATTTTATTAACTTTTCATTCAAAATTAGGTAAATACAACTAAAATTAGCAACAAAAAAACAATAATAATAATTAATTTCGCCTAAACTGCAGGCTTTCTTTTGTCCCTATATAAACATATATTAAAATACATATATACATATATATAATACATACATCTATAAAAAATCAGGGACACAAAACCCAACGATTTTAAAACAAGGCCTATTCAAAATTTACGATGCAGCGCTGGACAGCGCTTAAAGCTGCTGGTTTACTTGAAATGTTCGCAATAGGTCTGATTTTCTTAGAATAAATCCGGACATGTCTCCCTGTTTCAGTCGGAAGCTGCTGGTTTACTTGAAATGTTCGCAATAGGTCTGATTTTCTTAGAATAAATCCGGACATGTCTCCCTGTTTCAGTCGGAAGCTGCTGGTTTACTTGAAATGTTCGCAATAGGTCTGATTTTCTTTTCTTAGAATAAATCCGGACGGCTGAAAATATGTCATTTTTACTACAGTGGCATTTTTAAATGCCTTAAAAAATACCTTAAAAATACCGTGTCGGAATGGCGGTACCAAAGTGTCGGAATGGCGGTATCAAAGTGTCGGAATGGCGGGATGTCGCAGTGGCGTCATGTCTGAGTGACGGGATGTCGGAATGCCGGTTGCATACCCCCGCCAGCTAGCAAGACAGATGTCGGGCAGAAATGGGACAAATTAGAAGACATGGAGAGTCGCTCGAGACACAACAATGTTTGCTTCATCGGCATTCCGGAGGGTAAAGAGGGAGGAGATGTGGTGAGATTTCTGGACGAACTGTTGCCAAATTTACTGAACATAGAGGGGAGACGAGAGATTGAACGGGCACATCGGATCGCTAGCCAGCGACCCACACCAGGAGACAGACCCAGACCAATACTGGCCAGGTTTTTGAGATAGTCAGACCGAGATGCGGTGTTGCGAGCAGCGAGAAACAAAGGCAAGCTGAGCTGGGGAAACTCTACTGTCATGCTTTTCCCCAACTACTCCAGAGCTACCCAGATGAAGCGCGACAAATTCAAGGAGTGAAAGAAAAAACTGCAAGCTTCAGGATGCTGGTCCCTGCTAAACTGAGAATCAAGACCGACCGGGGTGAGAGGGCTTTTGATTGTCCCCGGAGAGTAGGGTGACCAGATGAGGTTGGCTGAAATTCAGGACGGGGCGCGCGCGGGTGAGCTGACATACATGTACAGTAATAAAATGCTTTGTCGTCGGTGTTCTAGTGTAGATTGGGTATAATTGCAATAAAAGACGCACACTCCGGTAATATCATGGCAAGTTCCAGTGTATTGGTATAACGTACACAGTCCAAAATTCCGGGGTTCATAAAATTAACATGAAAGTTAAAATTAACTTTAACTTTTAACATGACGAACTGAACGTACAAAACATCAAAACGCATTATAACATCAGATTCTCCTCCGTGGGAAACGCCAAACTCCTTCTTGCACACTTTACAGAACGCCTTAAATTCATCCGTCAATGCATTTTTAAGCCATGAATATTTGCCCTCCCATTCCTTCCTGTACCTGCATTGTCGCTTTTGTTTTTTTGCTTGGTGGTGTGGCTCTTCGTCTGCCATTTCGCTAGCTATTGTATGTCAGTGAAAGTGAATTTTCGCACCGGTCATTGTTCGCGCTTACTGTTGCAATGGAATGGAATTAGAATGTCCTAAAGATAACAAAATAGATACATTGTAGCCGGGGCAGCACGCAGCCACTTAACATTTGGGGCTGCGCAAGCAAGCAGCCTCTAGGTGGCACAGACGGCAGTAGCATTAGTTTGAGATGTGTACTTTACCTGGGGTTAAAAAGTAATTATTTGGCATAAGTTTAATTTTCGGGACAAGTACAGCCAGATTCGGGATTCGGGACAAAAGCTTAGAATTCGGGACTGTCCCGAATTTTTCGGGACATCTGGTCACCCTACCGGAGAGCCATGGCTTTTATAGACACTATGTAGTGAGTGGGTTGCTGATGGACTGAGCTGTTTATTCTCTTCCTATATACCCAAACGTGATATTGAAGACACTGGTGTAGACTCATTTTCACGGTGCACGAGGGATCACGACGAGCCTCGCGGACCTGATAAGGACCGTCGGACCTCCGTTGGAGGGACTTCTGTGGGGATTCAAGTGTGCAAAGTTCAGGTTCAAATGCACGCTCTCTGTTTTGTTAGTTTTATAGGGATGTTTGCGTTTAGTCACCATCACCTTGTAACGGTACTGCTTTTGAAAAATGGTTGTGTGTTATTAGCCGCTTTCGGACTGTAGGAACCTTTGGCAGTTCTAATAACCTTTTAATCCGCGGGGCCGTTTTCTCCCGTGTTCGGACATACAGGAACTCGGGGCTATCTCCCTTAGTTCCTATAACTATTTAGCTCCTTCTCCGAGGTCGGGTCTTTTCATGGTTCTATAGAACGCATCTGACGGAGGTGTGTGGTGGTCGGTAGCTACGCCCCATGTCATGCTGTCACGGCTGAAATGTTTACTCATACAACACGGACAGAACCGGCGGGTGTTTAATAAGTTAAACTTACACTGGTCTCCTTTGTCTGCAGCGCTCTGCTCTCCTTTCTTCCTTCATGAAATGAAAAAGTATCGTCTCCTGACTCTCTCTGTGAGCTCTTCCAGCCTCGATATTAGACGCCTTATGTGATCGTCCATGATTAATATCACCATCATGCAGACCATGAACACGGTGGCCTCCCCGCTCTCCATATTAGCTTCTTTGTGGTGTTTTTTCTTCTCTCCTACTTTTACGGGTTTTGTTTTGTTTTGTTTTGTTGTTGAATGTGGCGCTAAACGGCTAACACGTCACTGACGCAGACGGCTGCGCGCGGCGCATTAGTCCCGACCTGATCCCGACTCATGTGCAAATGCAGACTGAGGCTATGTACACACGTAGCCGGGTATTTTTAAAACCGAATATTTCCCCCCCTCCGTTTATAAAATAATTTGTATCCACATTACCTCGTTTTCGAAAAAAACACCTTCCACACATAACCGAACATCTGCGTTTTCATCTGTCTTGACAACCCAAATGCATTTGCTGTTTTGCGCAATCTGCCCTCGTCAGCTAAATAATAAAGTGTGCACGCAACTTTTTTAAAGACACATCGACAGGTGATCACATGACAGTGGACTGCCCCTCGATATGAGGACGTAATAATTCCGACAGCGACAGGAGTGAGGACCGGGACATGCGAAATTGTCACGCCATTCCTCTGGGAGTACGACTTGGGCGTGTAAAAACAAGGCAGTAAACAGCGCCTGCACAATAATAACCACCACAGTTCTCAAGGCATTCATGCTTCTTCAGTAAACAAAGGTCGCACTTTAGACTTTAAAGCAGATTTGTTATTGTTTTGGCGCATATTGTGACGTTCGAAAACGCAAAACTCCGGTTATCTCTGTCTACACGCAGCTGCATAAACGGAGTTTTCAAAAATCTTCACTTTGCCCGGAGTTTTTAAAAACATTTGTTTACGATGCGTTTTTATGCGTTTTCATGTGGATGACAGGTCCAAACGTAGAAAAACTTATTCGTTTTAGCAGATACCCGGCTACGTGTGGATGGGGCCTGAAACAGAAGGACAGTTATCAGAACGAAATTCGAGTAGGACAGTTCTGATAACTGCGTTCTTAGAACGGTCTGTCCGAAAGCGGGAATTAATGTGTAGGCAGGCATATCTTAACAAATAGGCTTATTGTGTCTCTCCACTTGGAATGTAAATGGGCTGGGGAATCCCGTCAAGAGAAAAGGGTTATGACCATGCTTAAGAATAAAAACTATGACGTGGTGGTGACACACATGTCAAAAGACGAATCTGAGAAGCTCTGTGCGGGATGAGTTGGACATGTTTTTTACAGCATAGGCTCTAGCAAGATCAAGGGTGTTATAATTTTAGTTAGTAAACATTTACAGTTTAAATGTCTCAAAGAAATTAAGGATAATTTGGGAAGGATGATTATTGTACTGGCTGAAATACAGTCTCAGAAGCTAATCTTGGCTAACATATACGCACCTAATTTGGATGATAAAATGTTTTTTACTGATCTTGAAAAGAAGTTACAAACCGCAGGGAATCATGCTGTTGTTCTGGGAGGAGATTTTAATCTTTTAATGGACCCAGCCTTCTTGGGATCATAAACTCTTTTTCAAAATTCTCGGGCTACAGGGTGAACTGGTCAAAGTCTGACGCACTCCCCCTAACAGCTTATTGCCCCTCCACTGCCTTTCATCCAGGTGCATTTAAGTGGCCTCTGCAAGGTAATATGTATCTAGGTATCCAATTTCCTAGACAGCTGAAAAATTTGATCAAACTCAATTTTGACCCATTATTACAAAAATATTCTTGTGTCTTCTGTGTTCCCAAAATTAATTATCTTATCCAGTCCCTCCCCTTATAAATCCCCCATTATTATTTTAAAAGGTTTGACAGGATATCCAAGAGATTTATTTGGAATGGTAAACGCCCCTGTTTAAACCACAGTAAGTTACAAAGACCAGCGGATAGGGGGGGTTTAGGGCTGCCAAAGATGCTGTTCTATTACTATGCTTTTAATTTAAGGCAGCTGGCCCATTGGTCTTCCTCCCCCCCTCCCCCCAAAGGCCCCCCCGAGTCTTGTCTACTAAATTAAGTAAAAAAGCAAAAACACATCCAATAATCTCTTATCTCAAATTAATTGGGACTAAGGTTGCTCGAATATTTAAATTGATCCCTTTCTAAATGTTTCTTCAAGTGTGTGGTTAAATCCTAAATTATGCATTGGTAAATCCCCCTTTTATTAGAGGATAGGGCGGGAGAATGGTGTGGTTAAAATTAATAAGAGTTTTGGAAAGGGACACGAGGCAGCTGTCTTATTATTCTATGATGATTCAGACTCTTGGCAATGGGCCCATTTCAGCCCTGCAGAAGACGTGGGAAAGGGATCTGAACCTGACATTTAGGGATGAAGATTGGAACAGAATTTGTAAAAGGATGCAAGAGTACGCCTCATTCAATTCAAAATTATACATCGCTTTTAATTGGACTCCTTCCAGATAATTTAGATTAGGATTATTACTCACATCAAACTGCTGGCGATGCAAGTCTGAGGAAGGTAGTTTAGTTCATGTTTTATGGTCATGTGATAAAGTCCAACAATTTTGGACTAATATTTATGATAATTTGTGTGAGATTGCAGAGATACAAATGCCATTTAGCCCTAGATTATTTATTTTGGGTGATCATTCAGTTCTGACAGGACAGGATAAACATATCAAAGTACAAGTACTTTTCAGGGGATGGAAGACGGAGGGGGTGGCCTCTCTTCATGAGTGGGCTGTGGAGATGGCACGAGTTGCAGCATTTGAAAAAATGTCATAAACGACTGGGCAGACTGGATCTACATGAAGAAAAGTGGGGCAAATACTTTAACTTTTTAAAGGGCTCCTGAAAGGTGTCATATAGTGGAGAGATGCAAGTTTTAAGTAGTGGTGGATAAATACATAACAGTGCTTCTTCTTCTTGTTATTTATTTATTTTCTGTTAACCAATTATTTCTTTGACGTAGTGCTTATTTTACTTATTTGATGTTTCAACCTTGTTTGGAGTTATTTTCTGTGTCTAAGTTTGTTATAGTTAATGTATGTATTGTCTACATTGATGCAAATAGTGTAGCTACATGAAGGAGCACAGTAGTAGATGTTGGTAACCAAAAAGGGATCAGCATGGATGGTGGTTGCTTGGGAGGGGTTTGTTTGCTGTATCTGTATTGTTGAAATAATGAAAATAAAAAATGTTAATCACAAAAAAAAGACTACGGATTACATTCAAGATTAGATTCAACTTTATTGTCATTGAACACAGTAACAAGTACTTGAACAACAAAATGCAGAGCTTCAAAAAGAAGAAGCAGCAGCGGCAGCTAAGACGCGCCAGCTGTCGTAGTTGTTCATTTTCCCAGCAGTAGGACATTCAAGATAGACTAGATTTGCCCTGAGATTATTAAGGCTCTGAATACTGAGGTTTAGTCTTGGCTGACATATGAATATCACATAGGTTTCATTTTAGCATGGACATGTGCTCCAACTATTGGGGTATCATACTACCCTAGTAAAGTTTACTCCAGTGTGTTGGAAATTAGGCACCAACCAACTGTCGAGACTTTGAAGTGTGGTTTTCTTTCTGTAACAGTGGACATGAAGAGTAAAGCCAAAAATATACTTTTTCAATGAAGGCAGCAATCTCTCTTGTTAGCATAATTGATCACATATTTACATGTGTACTACACTTGTAACATGGGAACCACTACATCAACCAACGTAAGGAAGTTAAATGCTAGACCCGTAAATTTTGACAATGTCATCAGATCAGCCCTCAGCTGGAATGCGTTCCAGCCTACATCATCAACCACCTTGCAGTGAAGCTTCTGATAGGGAACACCAGCTTTTTGCTCCCTAGTAACTGAGAGTAACCGAGAGATAAATCTTTATTTATATTTTATGAATAAGAAAGTGTTTGCTTTCCCCTTGGGGTGTAGCATTGGCCCATAATGTTCGCTTCCATCACAGCACATCTGATAAACAGGTATAGAGTTCTGCATAACAATCCTGAGGTTGGGTATGTTAAAGTCGGCCACTAGAGAGATGCATCAGGTTGTTTATGTTGAACCACACTAATGTAGCTCAAATAAAGTCATATTTTTGTATGTACAGGATAGATGTAAACTGGTAAATGAAATGAAATGAAATGATAAATTATTTGAGATGAAAAAATACGTTATTAATCCCAAAGGGAAATTGTAGTGTTTGTGTATTTGTCCAGCGACTTTAAAGTCAAATAAAGGGGTATTGGTGTACGAAGAACACAACCGCAACTAGGGCTGCTCGATAATGGGAAAAATCAATATCACGATATTTTCAGTCAATATTGATATCACGATATTTTAAACAATATATATATGGGGGTTTTTTTGCCAGCGGCAAAAAATATCCCATGGGCGTCAGTTTGATTCAGAAGTGCTGGGGACTATTACCGTAAACCTGAGTAAGCTTTGAAAAGTGCTGGGAACAAGGCCTATTATACTTCTGATTTGAGGTTTCATGATAAATAATATTGCATAGATGATGCATATTGACGCGATATTAAAAGCCATCTGCGCTGTCTTGTCATCGGAAACATCCTGGGTTCAGACAAACATAAGTGTAAGCCCTGTTCCAAAATCCACATTTTAGTACAAGACACGATTTCAGTTAATGCAGCCCTTGACACATCAACAAATCTAAACCTCGAGTAGTCTAAGCAAGAGCGCGTAGCCTGGCTACAAAGTTTTCAAACATTGCCAAACGACAGGCAACGAGTGAACGAGCAGCAACCCCTCTCTGAAATGAGTTTTGATTAATTGTCTATCTCGCCTCATATGCATCACAAACATTGACAAACCTTCACCTGCAACACCAGCGAGTTCTTTTATCGCTCGTTACACTGTAAACAGACTGGTCGCAAGCGCATGTGTGGGAGCGGAGCGGATTCACCATAGTTGCTAACTAACAGCATTTGGCTGATCACAAGCGCATTCATACAAGGAGAGTGAAAGCAGAAGAACGGATTAAATAGTTTTTCTTTAGGACGTAGGAGAATGCCATGATATAAAATAAGTTTTAGATAAGCAGAGTAGTCTGTCGTGTATGATGATGCCCAGAACGATCAAATCAATACATCCACATTGTTTTAGCCAAACGCTGTACCACAATGGGATGCCGCAAGCATCGTAGGCTGCTAACCTCTATTGCAAACATCATGTCAAAAAACGCAAGGCCAATTTCTGAACACCTCCGAGCAAGCTAGCTCCATTGCCCGCCTCACGCAGGTGTGCGGACTTGGCTTCTCCCTCTGGCTCCTCTTCAAAAGTTTTCCATTTAGTTTTCAAAATAAAAGTAAGAGGCGCAGACACCATTTTTCGGCAAATCCTGCAGATGAGTCTCTTCTGTTCTTTGTCTTTTTCTTCAAATCTAAAGTGGGCCCAGATCACCGAACTTTTTCTCCCTTTTTTCTCAATTAACTGAGCCTGCCCTATATCTTCCATTTCCAATGTTGTTGTTGCTAATCTCTCTTCAGCGGTATTTTTTATTTTTTTAATTATATCGTTTATATTTGATATTATTAATTTTGAGATCGTTTGACACCAATATCGTTATCGCGATCGAAATTCGATATATTGCACAGCCCTAACCGCAACACTCGTCATTCCATTCGACATTTCTTCTTAACTCTCCTAGGTGATCCTAACTGTCAAGTATACCTAATGTCTGCTGAAGACAATATTCTGTGGTAATATGCCATTTCTGTTGCTCACCCTCAGGTCCAGTGTTGGTGTTCGTAGTTTTGGGAGGATTATGAACCCCTCAAAACTGACTGCTTAATAACCAGCAGTGGACAAACAGAAGACCAAGGGAATCAAAGTGCAGAGAGTCAACATGGCTGTCTTCAAGCCTGAAAATGTGGAAGACTTCTATGAAATTGGGGAGGTTCTTGGAAGGTACAGATTTTTCTTCTTTAACTGTTCAAGTTCCATAGTTCAAGTATGGTTTCTGCTCTCTGTACTTTTAAAGATTATTTAGCATGGTTAGCGTCCTGTTCACATTTGATGCTAACATTAGTCCTGGGTAAACATTAAACACCTCTTAGTACTTGGGTTCTCACCAGGCATTACTATTCGACCTGGTGACTGGATCTCAGGTTACTGCTCTGTATGCTAATAAATATGTAGCCTCTGTCATGCAGTCATAGCTGTGAGCTGAGCAGCAAACAGGATGTAAGCAGGTCTGCTGATGTTTCTGTGAAAACACAAATGTTATACAACACTGACAAAAGATTGTGTGGAGGAAGAAGATTTCCATTTGTATACAAACCACAAAAAAAGAGTTATCAGAACATACTATTGTTTGTGTAGCCACATCATTCTGTTGACTGGAGGAAGTCAAAGATTACCTTTAAGTTAACAGGAAGGAGTCATGCAACTCCCACTGTTTTTTGTTCATATTTAGTTGTAGATGACTACAGGGAAAATATGATCAGACCATAGTCAATGCTTTACTAAGTCCTAGACCAAATTTAATAACAAAAAGAGCTCAACAAATTAATATTCTACAGTTTTTTTCTAAAGATCTGGCCAGACGCTCTCGAAAAACGGCTCCAGGATTTGCACACCACATATCTCCATTTTCAGCATTTCGTTATACATTTGTTGCATCAGTTCTCAACAAGCTAATTTACACCTGGCTCAGTGTACAGGGTCAGATAAGGACCATGCACTCGCTTACAATGTACACTCTTTTGGCTATTGTTGGCTGTGGACGTGAGATTGAAACTTTTTTAGTCTTAACTGAGGTGTCAGTTTAAAGTGATGAGGGCTTGCCATAATGTGAAACCAACATATTCGGAATATTTACATGCAAACCAGATGTATAAAAGGAAATATGTGAAAGATGAGGCACAGTTACTGACTTACTGGAAATGATGTACCAGCAATCTCAGGGCTCTAGACTAACTTTTTGCACTGGTTGCACTGGTGCACCCAACTTTTTTTTCTTAGGTGCACCAGCACAAAAGTTAGGTGCACCCAAATTTTCAAACGCATTGCATTTAACACCGCAGTTTTACAGGTTCACTTTTTTATTTTTTTATTTTTAAATCGTTGTCCATATAGGCAATATTGACTTGTAAACGATCAACTAGCAATCTGGTCAAAATAAAGTTCTTTATTTGAAGCACAATTCTACGTCGGCAACGTTAAACTTGATTATCATCTCGGCCTCGTTCGATGATGTGGTTGCTGCTGCCTGCCGCTGAAAGGCAGCGGGGAGAGGGGACACTGAGCAGGTAATGTGTTTCATAGATGCGTTGTGCTTTTTCAGCGTTTTAATTCTAAATGTTTTAGAACCAGTCACAAATGCACTATTGCCACATTTTACAGTAAATGCAGTGCATTATATTATCGGCTTTACTGCATCTTAGCCAGGGAAACTGGTCAAGCCAATCTCTTGTAAATGTATACACTTTAGCCCTTTTAATATCAGTTGGTTCTGGCTCGGAGTCGATCGTATGTGGCTCATTATCTGATGCTAGCTCCGGACCAGGGCATGACATAACGTGGGAGGTTGATGGCTCCGTGTCAGAGCATTGGTTGTGGTTATTTTCGGACGAATCAGGCCTTAACTTAACAAAAAAGTTGTCAATCGTTATTTTCATCTTATCACCTGCGGCTACATCCACTGTTTATCTGACGGGCCGAGGTTCATCACCTCTCTGTCTGACTAGCAAGCACGTGTTCAAACGTACACACACGTACATGAGCCAATCAGAAGGCGGTCCCGCCCTTCACTATCTCTGATTGGTTTAGACCACGATAGGTCTAATGTGTGTCTGTTGTTGAACCACAGGGAGTCACGCACTTTTTTTTTTTTTTTTGCACCTGTGCGACCTCTAGGGCTGTCCACGACCAAGGATTTTGTTGGTCGACCAGTGGTCGTCATTTACTCCTGATTAATCGACTAATCGACCCCCCCCCCCCCAAAAAAAAAAAATTCCTTTGATGCCCGGCTGCCACATTTACCACTAAGGCCGGGAGTCACCATGTGTGACTAACAAAATGTTTCCTGGTTCATCTAAACACTAGGCCTATAGCCTACACAAAAATCAATTGACTGCTCAGTTCTTCTCTCAGTCGGAGAATGAGAAAAAACCCGACGTTAGTGACCATTGGCTGACAAGCAGAATTTTACCAGCGCACAAGCCGGGTGCTTCAAGTCTGCCCTCTCTTTACACGGGCAAATTATTTCAGATTTTGACATTCTGAATGTGTCACAAAAATAATCAGAAAGACAGACGGACTTTGAACATTTTGACCGCGATTTGGATCTCACCACGGTCCAATGGAGGATAACAGAAGACATAGTGTCGGTGCTGAAGCCGATGGTCACACTTACCGAGTTGCTTTCACAAGATGTTAATGCATCTCTCTCTGCCACGCTGCTAGAGTTTAGATTCTCTGCCCGCACCTGAGCCCGAACTTGATGCCGGTCCGATATTTCACGCCACTATCCTCGGGTCGGACCGGACCGGGCGTGATCAAGCTTTTTTTTTTTTTTTAATCACTATTAGCTTAATTGGTACGGGCAAAATTATGTAATAATTAGACGAAATATTCTATATAGACAATATTCTTAATGTATACAAAGTTACACAAGTCAGTCTACGAAATTGCAAAAGGCTAGCTATGTGTCATGCGCAGTTTTCCTCCACTGGCAAGCGTAACACCGAGCCTGCCCTGCTGTGCTGAATTGGCTGGCGTGCAACATGGAGCCTGAAGAAGTAAAGAAAAAAATAAAAACGGGAGAATTAAAAGTGAGCAAGTTTGAAGGAAAGTCGGAGGTATGGACATATTTTAAACAAGTCGTGGGTAGTGACAATGTATGTGTCGGCTTTGTGGAATTGTAGTTAACAACGTCAGCTATAACGGCCCACATATTAAGAAATGGTCGGGTTTAAAGCGGTCTCGGGCTCATAATTACAGTTAATGTGCCGGGCCGGGCTCGGACACAATGTGCACGGGCTCGGAAAGGGTCGGGTTTGATTTTTTATGCCCGATCTAAGCTCTACACACTGCCCATGCTCATAAACATGAAAAGACACCTGTTGCTGCGCGAGGATGACAGCGCGGCCGTGATCTGTGTGTGGTTACGGGGTCGGAAAGTAGGCTACAGCGGTGACCGGCCACCTCTGTTCCAGAAGGCGCTCCAACATGCAGTGAAGTTCCATCTCGTGGAGACATCTTGGATGAGTTTCATCCAGGATGTCTCCACGAGATGGAATTTCACGTGTTCAACAACGTTCTGTTGTATTTGTTTTTCAGTGAGAGCCGCTGTAGCCTTGGCACTTTTTCAACAAGACGTCTGGCAGCTGCTATGACACGGCAAATGGGATCTTTTTTAAGAGCCGGATCGATGCACAGCTGCAAAGTGTGCCCTGCGCAACGACCTCCTTGGACGTTACTCCAGGACGGGTTACGGGCTAACTGATCGTTCTGTCCTTGTGACACAAATTTACCGTTTTGATTTGTTTGACGTCTTCCTTTGTCAAGCCCTTCAAATTAAAAGTCCCGGGAGCCCTTTGACGAGACGCGGCTATTTTTTTTTCTGCGACCAATCAACCAATGGAATTTAGTCGACTGGTAATTTTTTTGGTCGACCCACGACCAATCGATTATTTGCCGTCAGCCCTAGCGACCTCAGATTTTTTTTAGTTGCACCATTGAGAAAATAGGTCGCATGTGCGGTCGCACTCTAGAGCCCTGAATCTGTGGGAATACACAGAAAAAAATAGTTTTTGGGGGCTGAAAGTTAAGTAATATTGATCAAAAAAATTCTAAAGCATAGGACATTTAATTATCTTGCAGCAAGGAAACATTTACATGCAGAGGTTGTGATGCAAATGTTCAAAGATATTGAGTTTTCAGGAAGCTTTTATAGGGTAGAGAAGATGAATGCTTGCGTTAATGCATGAGACATTTCCTTCTGTCCTGCTGGGAGCAGATAGTGGTGTTGATACTGCCACAGCTATGGGACATTTAGCAGTGGTGATCTCCCGAGTGCAGGTATTAATCTCATGCATACTTCAACAAAAGTAATTACACGAAAGTAGAAATGATTGTGTTGGCATAAAAGATAAGAATTTTTTTATCCTTTATGCTTCTTAGAAACTTTAAAATAAAAAATTAAAATATCAAACGTATGAAAAGAGTAAAAATTCACTCACGATATCATTTAATATATTACATACATGTAAATCAGAGTACATCTGTAATTTCAATACACACTTATACAGATTTTTAATAGGGTATGTCATAGGCCATTCACTGTTCACAGGTGTGGTGGTTAGCACTGTCGCCTCACAGCAAGAGGGGGTTAGGGCATAACAGAAGTGGTTTCAGAGAGAAAGCATCCTTCTTCCTTAGTGGCACATAGATCTGGCTGTCATCAGCATAACAATGAAAAGAGATACCATGCTTTCTCAGGATGGAACCCAGGGTCAGCAGGTACAATGAGAAAAGCAGGGGCCCTAAAATTGAGCCCTGTGAAACCCCATATGACAGCGGAGCAGAGCGGGACTCAGAACCACCAAGGCTTACGCACATGGTTCTGTCTGCCAGGTAGGACTTGAACCAGTCCAGGGGGGTACCTGAGATGCCCATGAGGTGCTGCAACCGAGGCACTAAAATGTTGTTGTCCATGGTATCAAAAGCCGCTGTTAAGTCCAGGAGGACAAGAGTCACATAGTCTCCAGAGTCATTCACGAGGAGGATGTCATTAAAAACTCTTAACACATTGAATACCGGCGGTGTTTACGGAATTATGTCGTAGAATCCCAGCGTTCTAAACCATTTTTTGACGTTTTTTGTACAGTCACAACATATTATGTGATAGGGCCACTGAAGCTGAGACTTTAAACTCTTTGTGGGTCAAAACTGCGTGTCTCTTGGTGCCGCCATTAGCGAGCTATCCTTAGCTAAACCAAGGCGGGTATCCACCAAAATCAACAACAAACTGAGATATCGGGGCTTTTGTGAAACGTGCGCTCTTTCAGCCTGTCGCACTTTAGATACTTACATATCCGGGTCAGAGGATTTGCGTCGTGTCGCATGTTGCAAAGCTAACCTGTTCATAAGACCGCCTCCTTAGACTTGTCGCGTGTCTTCTTCTCCTTCTTGTTGTTTGTTTATGTTACTTTACCATCACCCTCTGGAAACCGACACGTGCGATTGGACAAAATGCGGAAATGCACAACAATCAATGCAGCGTTATCAAAATTGTTCTTGAGTTGACGCAAAGCCATTGGCGTAATGATCAAAATGTCCAGATGATGACACCAGTTTTTGACTGCCATCTATGTCAGTTCTGTTCATCACATAATTACAAAAATCACACAGAATGTGCATTAGAATGTATAGATTCAGAATCCATAAAAAAAAACGTAAAAACGTATTTTTACCATTTGGGAGCCAACGCATGGGCAGTAAAAACGTAGTTTTACCTGACTTGGGAGTCAATGTGTTAATAAAGCTGACTCTGTGCTATGCAGTGTTTTAAAGCCGGACTGGAAGACCTCCTGGACATCATGCTCATCCAGAAATTATTTTAATTGAGTAAAAATAACTTTTTCCAAAATGTTTGAAATAAAAGGCAGCTTGGAGATGGGTCTAAAATTGGCTAGCACACCAGGATCAAGACCGGGTTTCTTAAGTAGGGGTTGCACCACAGCATGTTTAAAACTTTGGGGGACAACACCAGAAGACAGACTGCTGTTAATAATGGCAAGAACCGACTGCCTTATACTAAGGAAGTGAGGCGGGACAGTGTCACAGGGAGAACCTGATGGCTTAATCTGACCAACTACATCTTCTAAGGCCTTCAGAGACAAAGGCTCAAACAAATCAAACACAGCCGAGCAAGGGACAGGGTCAGAGGGGTCAGATGCAGGAGTAGAGATGAGAGCCCTTGCAGTAGTAATTCAAATTCAAATTCAAAAATACTTTATTTATCCAAGAGGGAAATTAAATGTTGATGTAACTCAATTAAATCAAGGAGTTATTATAGATGCTGATGGCTGTGGGCAGGAAAGATTTCCTGTAGCGGTCCGTTTTGCATCCAAACTGAAGAAGCCTTTGACTGAAGAGACTCTGTTTTCCGATAAGAGTCTCATGGAGAGGATGTTAGGGGTTGTCCATAATTCTCTTGATTTTATGCAAAATCCTTCTTTGCATTATTGTCTCCAGAGGTTCCACAGTCGTCCCCAGAACAGAACCAGCCTTCCTTATCAGGTTGTTGAGTCTTTTTAGGTCCCTGGTTCTGATGCTGCTGCCCCAACAGATGACGCTCTCAACAACAGACTTGTAGAAGATCTGCAACATCTTGCTGCAAACCTTGAAGGACCTTAGCTTCCCCAAGAAGTACAGTCTGCTCTGTCCTTTCTTGTAGATGGCTTCACTGTTGTGTCTCCAGTCCAGTCTGTTGTCCAGATGAACACCAAGGTATTTATATTCCTCAACCACCTCCACTTCTTCTCCCATGATGGAAACAGGGTTTGATCTTACCCTGTTTCTCCTGAAATCTACAATAATCTCTTTTGTTTTGTTAACATTCAAGATGAGATGATTGTTCCCACACCATGCCAAAAAGCGGTCCACCAGCTCTCTGTACTCAGCTTCTTGTCCATCTCTGATACACCCGACAACTGCAGAGTCATCTGAATATTTCTGTTGATGACAGGAGTCTGACTTGTACTGGAAGTCTGAAGTGTACAGAGTGAAAAGGAATGGTGAGAGTACAGTCCCCTGTGGTGCTCCTGTGCTGCTGATCACCTGGTTAGACACACAATTCTTCAGTCTGACAAACTGTGGTCTGTTTGTCAGGTAGTCATTAATCCAGGTGATTGTTGAGGCCTCCACCTGAGTCTTCTGGAGTTTCAGACGAAGCAGATCAGGCTGAATTGTGTTAAATGCACTGGAGAAATCAAAGAACATGATCCTCACAGTGCTGCCTGCTTTGTCCAGATGACAGTGGGTTTGTTGAAGCAGGTGTATGATAGCGTCTTCAACTCCAACTCCATGGCGATAAGCAAACTGCAGGGGGTCCTGATATGTGCTGGTTTGCTTACACAGGTGGGTCAACAGGGGTCTCTCCAGGACCTTCATGATGTGCGATGTTAGGGCAACAGGTCTGTAGTCATTGATGACTGAAGGGTGAGTTTTCTTTGGTACCGGAACCAGACAGGATGTCTTCCACAACAGTGGTACCTTCTCTTGGGTCAAGCTAAGGTTGAAAAGGTGTTGCAGAATCCCACAGAGCTGCTCTGCATAGGCCTTCAGGACTCGGGGGCTGACACCATCTGGACCTGCAGCCTTGTTCCGGTTCAGTCTCTCCAACTGCCTCTTCACCTGACTTCTAGAAACAGAAAAGTGGGAGGGGGAGGCAAAGGGGACAGCAGCATCTCCTGATTTGGTTGAAGACAAACTAGTGGAAGCAGAAGAATCCATGACTGAGGTGGAGGTGGAGATGTTACAGGAAAGCTGTGGGTCAGAGGAGGGTGTGATGTCTCTTTGGCTGGGAACAGGAGGGGAGGATGGTGAGCTTGTTCCTGAACTGAACCTGTTGAAGAATGTGTTCAGCTCATTTGCTCTGTCCAGACTTCCATCCATCCGATCCTCCCACTGCTTGAGGCCTGTGATCTTCTTCATTCCTGACCACACATCTCTGATATTGTTCCTCTGCAGTTTACTCTCAAGCTTCTTTCTATACACCTCCTTGCTCTCTTTGATCTTGACTTTGAGCTGCTTCTGTATACTCCTCAGTAACTCCCTGTCTCGCTCCCTAAAGGCTCTTTTTTTCTTGTTCAATAGTTCCTTTAGCTCACTGGTGATCCAGGGTTTGTTATTAGGGAAGCATCTCACTGTTCTGGTGGGGATGGTGTTGTCCACACAGAAGTTTATATAGTCAGTCACACACTCAGTCATGGCATTAATGTCCTCTCCATGTGGCTTACAAAGAGAAATCCAATCGGTTGCATCAAAACAACCCTGTAAGGCTTCTTCAGCTTCCTGTCACCACTTTCTAACAGTCCTTTTTGTGACAGGTAGTCTCTGGACAAGGGGTTTATATGCTGAACAGAGAAAAACAAGGTTGTGATCTGATTTACCCAGGGGAGGTCTTGATTTGGAAATGTATGAATCCTTGACATTAGTGTAAAACAAATCCAATGTCTGGTAGAGCAGCTGACAAACTGCTGAAAAGTTGGCAGTGTAGCAGAGAGTGAGGCATGATTAAAATCACCAGATATTGATACCCTTCAGAGTCTCCCATGGCAACAGGGAGAGGACGCTGGCGTTATATGTTCGCCGCTTCTCCGCCTAAATGACAGTGTTTTGTTTTTATTGTGTGCGATACACTTTCTGCTGTCTTTGAACCTCCCTGCGTTCCTGGATATTATTTTAACCGTTCAGGACATTATACTTCAACACCCAGGTGCCACTGTGTGACGCTGAATCTCCCTCCTCGGCTAGCGTGAGGCTAAGCTAAGCTATTCGGCTGCGGAGTTGTTGAGCCTCAATAACGGCAACGTATCTGACGGCCCCCTGGACATCTCCATCATCAAAAGGCTGGGCCTGTTTCGACAACCTCGCTATGTCCACAGAAGCTCCCGGAGAAAATGTAGATGACTGGGTCATCCGTGACAGAGTCCGACAATTTGATTAATTGGACATCTGATTGGAAGCCGTTGGGTGTACGCTGTGGCGTTCTGACTGCCGCTGCTCAACGAGTCTATCTGTCTCCTACCACTTAGTTAGCGATTTTCTTTCTAAGTTGAGCTTACTTTTTAAAAACAATCAGGACCTTGTCTTTACTTTGGATTACAGCCCTCGTTTGGATTTCTATACCCATCAAAGCTAGACAAACCGGAAAACCCCCCCTTTTTTTATTTCTGCCCTCATTCGGATTGTTTACATCAACAAAGTTCGACCAACCTGAGAGTAACTCTTCCGCCGCTTCCACAAACCGTGTTCTGGCGTCTGCTTCTTGGTCTGGTTTGTCCTCCTGAGTCTGTCTACTTAGCTGTTAGCGAGGCTAGGCAGAATTCGTCCTTGTTTGGCATGGCTTTCAGTTATTCCTCCTCAGAACTCCACAAACTCAACCCTGCAAACACTCCTGGACTTAATATCCCCATTGTAAATAAACTCGGACTTTTGCGTCGCACTCGTTATGTCCACCGTAGTACACGCAGAAAGTTTGTTTACCACCGGCAGCTTGGGCAGTGCATTCCTTCCATCTGGACGCCCGTCGCACAATGGACACGTCATCAGAGGACTGCCACCAAGAGGCTATTTGGTGCTACGCAGGACAGAAAACGTGGAGTGGATCACAGCCTACTCCGGCCCCTACAAAGACACTCCACCACCACCCTAGCTCCCCCTGTTAAAATTGAACTTTTAAATGCACAATCCCTTAATAACAAGGCATATTTTACTCACGACCACATCATATGAGGAAATACACTTCATGTGTTTAGTTGAGACTTGGCAACAACCAGAGGTCTACTCAAGTCTAAATGAAGCCTGTCCCCCTGGCTACACCTACCTCAGCAAAGCGCGCACCACTGGCCGTGGTGGTGGCCTTGCCGTAGTGCACCGGGGAGACTTTGAGTTGTCCCCCCTGTCACTGCCTGTACTCTCCTCTTTTGAATGCCTTGGGTTTAAATGCAAACCACCGCTTTCCACTACAGTTCTCCTGATATACCGCCCCCCCCAAACCCAACCCAGCCTTCATCCCTGAAATACATGACCTCCTTACCACACTCTGCACAACCCCAGGGAAAATCATCATACTTGGTGATTTTAATATTCATGTTAACAACCCCCCTTCCTACTCTGTAGCTGAACTCCTCAATCTCATTGACAGTCTCAACCTCACCCAACACATCAATGTCCCAACACACTCAAGAGGCCACACCCTTGATTTGCTGATCACCAACTCAACCTCCATCTGCAATCTCTCGGTGCATGATCTGGGCATGTCTGACCACAAAGCCATCTCAATGGAGCTACCCACCCCATCCCCCCTCAATAAGCCCAGCAGACAAATCAGTTTCAGGAACTTTAAAAACATCAACCCAGTCACCCTGACTACTGACCTCCAACATCTCTCCACTGCCAACCCCCCTTCAGTCACAGAATCTGTGGATTTATACAATTCATCACTCAGCACCCTCCTGGACCGTCATGTGCCACTCAAGCCTAGAACTGTTACCTTCACACGTACAGCCCCCTGGTATACCAGTGAGCTACGCTTGTTAAAAAGAACGGGGCGTGTCCTTGAACGGCGTTTCCAGGACTCCGGACTTGCTGCTCACAAGCTGGCCTACAGGGAACACCAGAAGGCCTACAGCAAGTCTCTCAGTGACACTCGGTCCCGGTTCTACTCCCATATAATCAACAATAGCCCTGGTAATTCCAAGCAACTTTTCTCAACCTTAAATCACCTCCTCAAACCTCAAACCCCCCCTACACTCAGATAGCACGCAGGAGCGGTGCAACATCTTCATCTCCTTTTTTAAGTCTAAAGTAGACAACATCCGCTCCGTTCTCTGTAGCACCCCCGCCTCCCCACCCTCCGCTCCTTCCAGCCCCCCCACTCTCTCTGCTCCCTCAGACCCTCAGTCCGAGACTACTAAACTCCTCTGCTGTTTCACTGACACCATACAGCATGACATTGAAGTCATTCTGAGGAAGATGAAGCCCTCCACCTGTGCCCTGGACCCATTTCCCTCACAACTTATTAAAAGTCACTCCTCTGCAATAAGTCCCATGATCACCAAAATCATCAATCAGTCCCTCCGGTCCGGCCATGTTCCCACGGCCCTGAAAACTGCTGTCATCAAGCCACTACTCAAAAAGCCCAGCCTGGACCCAGAAACACCTGTCAACTACCGCCCCATCTCCAACCTACCTTTCCTATCAAAGGTGTTGGAAAAGGTAGTTTCTGCTCAACTTCACAACCACCTCACCACTAACAGCTTGTATGAGAAGTTCCAGTCTGGTTTCCGCTCTGGCCACAGTACAGAAACCGCCCTGGTCAGGGTTAGCAATGACCTGCTACTGACCGCTGACGCTGGCTCTCCATCACTTCTCATCCTTCTTGATCTCACCGCAGCTTTCGACACCATCGACCTCCACATCCTTCTACACCGCCTCCACTCCTCCATCGGACTTTCTGACACTACCCTGGCTTGGTTCACATCATATCTCACTGACAGACATACAGAATATGTATCCCTGGGAGGTGCAAATTCAGACATGCACTCCGTTACCTGTGGTGTCCCTCAAGGCTCTGTCCTTGGCCCCACCCTCTTCACACTGTACATGCTTCCCCTTGGTCGTGTCATCAGCCGGCATGGAATATCTTTCCACTGCTACGCTGATGACACCCAAATCTACATTAAAACAAACCCAACCCCCTCTGCAGCCCTATCCACAGTTTCCACCTGCCTGGAGGAGATCATGACGTGGATGACGGCAAACTTCCTGCAACTAAACAGCTCAAAAACAGAAGCCATTCTTGTTGGCACTCCGCACGAGATCTGGTCATCCACTATCACCAGCATCACCTTCTCCGGCCACGACATCCACCTTTCACCTTCAGTCACTAATCTCGTGTGTTAGGATGGACCCTCACCTGACCTTTGAGGCTCACATCAAACAACTTTGTAAAACCTCCTTCTTCCACCTCAGAAACATTGCCAAACTCCGCCCCATACTCACTCTCCCTGATTCCGAAAAACTTGTCCATGCCTTTGTCTCCTCCAGGCTGGACTACTGCAACGCACTCCTCATTGGGATCCCCAGCAAGAACCTCCAGCAGCTGCAGTATATTCAGAACTGTGCTGCCAGGATCCTGATGGGGGGGCGGAAGTACCACCACATCACACCCATCCTCAAATCCCTCCACTGGCTTCCTGTCCAGTACAGGATCAAATTCAAGATTTCCCTTCTGTCCCACCAGTGCCTCCACGGCACTGACCCCCCCCCCCCCCCCCTACATCAAAGAACTCATCGCCCCCCATTCCTCCTCATGTCATCTCCGCTCTGGACAGGCCAATCTCCTCCAGCTCCAAAGGACAAGGCTCAGGTCTATGGGCGACCGGGCCTTCAGCTCAGCTGCACCCAGTCTGTGGAATGCTCTCCCCGACCATCTAAGGGCACCACAGACTGTGGATTCTTTTAAAAAAGGCCTGAAAACTCACCTTTTTAGTTTGCCTGAAAAATCTTAAAACTATTTTACTGTTTTTTTTGGTTTTTGTTTTTTGCTAGTTTTAAAATGTAGCACTCTGAGGTCATTAAATTGATGTAAAGTGCGTTATAAGTAAAATATATTATTATTATTATTATTATATTGCCACAAAAGAATTGGGGTGTTGTGTCTGTATCTTAGCAACAACGGAACTGATGACATCACATGCAGTGTCGGCAACAGCTGAGGGTGGAATGTAAACAGCCACCAAAACAACACTGGTGAACTCTCTTGGCAAATAATATGGACGAAAACTTACTGCCAATAGTTCAATGTCAGGACTGCAGATACGACTCTTCACAGTAACATGTCCTGGGTGACACCATCTGTTGATGACAAGCACTGCCAATCCATCCCCTTTCCTTTTCCTGCTACTCTTTAAATCTCAATCTGCTCGTACAGTCAGGAAGCCCGGCAGAGAGACGCTGGAGTCGGGGATATGATCCTGCAGCCATGTCTCAGTAAAACACATAATGCTACATTCCCGATATGGTTTGAACTTCTTCTTTCTCTCTCTCCTCTTTTCTCCTGCTCTGCATCCACGACACCTCCTTTTCAATTCCAGTGGGATTTCTGGCTTCAGTTGTCGGATTATTTCTGCTTTTCCAATGTTAATCAGCTGCTCCCTGTTGTAAACCACCCTGTTGCTATGGTTATGTATCATAACAAAAGAGCAAAATATACAAAAGTATTGGGAAAAATCAATCCAGCTGCACAGCATCCAAGGCAGGAAGGAACAGTTGTCCAAAAAATGCAATTTCTTCCAAGAAAAAACAGGAATGAAATTTAGAAAAAAGAAAAAATCTCAATGTGAGGTACAGAGCTACTCCAACATGCTGCCACCCTCAGCGGCGCATTCTAAAACAAGAATGCCAATAACCTTGTCATTGAAAAAGTGCAGGAAGCTATAGTACATTTCAGGGCAAATGATCAGAAAACACATTCAGTGGGATTACATGGCACTGAAAGGATCAGATAATTGGCTAAATTACAATAAGACTGAGTTACTAAGTTCATGTAGACACCTTAATCTGACAAGAAATTGGATCGAATCGAGTTACTCGCGATCGGATTAAGACCCCGAGATAACTCAGTTGAAAGTCACTCTAAACCTGCTTGTAGACGGTGAAGCACGTGGTGAATTAGACTTTGCGTTCTGCGCATGCTCGAGATTTTTTCCCGGGGTCTGGAACCGGAAGTCGGAAGAGACGATATTACTGTTGTAATCGCCGTCGGAAAGAAAAACACTGCGAGAATGAGAATGCGCCGCTGTGCATCACGTTTGTGCAATAAGCAGCTCATCACAAACGAAAAATAGAGGGACGTACCTTCATCTTGCTCTTCATTCGCCATTTTCTCGAATGCCTGATTTTGGTGTTGAAGGAGTCAACCGGAAATGGCTCTATTAGCAATAGTTGAAATGGGTACAGCACCACCTATCGTATCGGAGTATGACATGCTTTGTGCCTCTGATCCCATTCATTCACCGCCATATATCCAAGGATAATTACCCTTGCTCAACTCTTTCTTATTGTAATTTAGCCAATTATCTGATCCTTTCAGTGCCATGTAACCCCACAGATTGTCATAGATTTCCAGGTTGGACACAGACAAACCATGAGAAAGGACAAGGTCTAATGTGTGTCTATGTTCGTGTTTGGGACCAGACACACTGCACCAAATTAAAAGAGTCAATAGCCGCTTTCGGACAGACCGTTCTAAGAAAGTAGTTATCAGAACTACCCTCCTCGAATTTCGTTCTGATAACTGTCCTTCCCCAGCGGAACTGTTTCAGTCTGCATTCGCACACGAGTCGGGACCTGATAGGGACTGATGGGCCGCGCGCAGCCGTCTGCTTCAGTGACGTATTAGCCGTTAGCCGTTTAGCGCCACATTCAAACACAAAACAAAACGGTAAAAGTAAGGAGAGTAGAAAAAACACCACCAAGAAGCTAATATGGAGAGCGGGGAGGCCACTGTGTTTATGGTCTGCATGATGGTGATATTAATCATGGACAATCACATCAGGCGTCTAATATCGAGGCTGGAAGAGCTCACAGAGAGAGTCAGGAGATACTTTTTCATTTCATGAAGGAAGAAAGGAGAGCAGAGCGCTGCAGACAAATGAGACCAGTGTAAGTTTAACTTATTAAACACGCGCCTGTTCTGTCTGTGTTGTATGAGTAAACATTTCAGCCGTGATAGCATGACGTGGGGCGTAGCTACCAACCACCACACACCTCCGTTAGATTAGTTCTATAAGAACTATGAAAAGACCCGACCTCGGAGAAGGAGCTAAATAGTTATAGGAACTGAGGGAGAAAGCCCCGAGTTCCTGTATGTCCGAACACGGGAGAAAACGGCCCCGCGGATTAAAAGGTTATTAGAACTGCCAAAGGTTCCTACAGTCCGAAAGCGGCTAATGAGGATAAAAAAGTCCTTCACCAACGGCTTGTAAGGACAACACACATGAATGTTAAAATCCCCCACAAGGAGGACACAATCATACTTGGGCATAATTTCAGCCAGCAGATCAGAGAAGTCATTTAAAAAGTCCTTATTGTATTTGGTGGATGACGGCACACAGCACCGGATCGGAGCGATCCACGTCAAATAAATTTGCCTCAAAACTGGAAGAGGAAGATGAGACGGCCCGCTGCTTACATTGAAAAATATTTTTAAAAACAGTCGCCGTTCCTCCTCCACGGCCCGACGTTCACGAGGAGTTCAAATGAGAACAGCCAGCCGGTAAAAGTTCAACCAGAGGACTGCACTCACCGGCATCAATCCAAGTCTCTGTCACTCGGAGAAAATCCAGGCCACGAGAGTTGAAGAAATCCCTCAGGATACATGTTTTGTTCGCCAGTGATCTGGTGTTCACCAGGCCAATCCTGGAGGGGGCTGTGGTTTGGCGGATCTGCGAGACCGTGGCAGCGTCTTCAGGAACCGGAGGTTCACCCCACAAGGAGGGCAGTGGCGGCGGGGCTGGAGTCCCTCAAACGATCCGGTGACAGGTACAAGGCAGGCATCGATGGGATCCAGGAAACACCGGGGCAGAACGAAAGGATGGATTAATCCAAGTCCTGTGCAAGAAATGGTCGAAGATCCTGCCAGCCAGGCTTTAAGCTTCACCATCCAACCACCGCGTTTCGGAGACGCTTCCGCCAAGGGGGTAGGGCCAAGGCCCGATACAGGTGAGTCGGGATCCCCGTCAGTAGCGGGGGCACAGTTTTCTGTCCACCGTGCTCAAATGCACCCAAAGTCCTGACATTATGTCGAAGATCTAATAGAAATTGACGATTGTGCACCAGCAGAGACCTGATCTGTGTAATGCCAAGGTTTATGAACACCAAAAACACAAGCAACTGTAGGAGCAGCAGGCGGCCAGGTACGCACACCGGCACCATTTTGAAAGTACAGCACATATCTCCAACATTCTACAAACACCGCCATAGTTAATCAAGTCAACAGTTTGATTGATTATTGCCTACTAGGACAGGAATGATTTAAAACCTGTGACCACTTGATGGCGGGCCTTGTATTCATCAGGAACTCCTCGTACCCCAATTGAGTCTATATACATACGATTAGTGATGCTCCGATCAGCATTTTTTGGACCGATCACCGATCAACAAAATCATGATCTGCCCGATTGCCGATCATTGCCGATAACGGAAGGAATCGGACATTTCCATGCCTTTCATCTAGCAGAGAGTGCACCATTTATAGAAATTAAACCGCCAGAGGTAGCTGGGGACATGTAGAACAAGAATCTGGTGGAGTTTGCAGAAAACAATTGTTTTTTTAATTTTCTATTAATATTTTAATCTGCCCATATACATCATCCATTGGGTATGATGTCAGCATCAGATTATTAAACAATGATGCAGTGAAATGACTTGAAAATCACCACAGAGGTAGCTGGGGACATGTAGAACAAGAATCTGGTGGAGTCGGCAGAGAACATTTTGATTAGGTTCTAAATGAAGTTTTCAAATCTGACTATGCAGAAATGAGTTTGATTCTGAATATGCTTCAATAATTTTGTTCTATCATTTTGTTTTAATCATTAAAAAGAATGTAGTAAAAAAAAAACAACCAAGTAATGACAGGTGTATGTATTCCAACAAATGAAAAATCAACTTCGATATAGATTTCTGAGTTTACGGGGTGCACTTGAATGCACCATAAATCCGCTCACATGCTTTACCGTACGACGTGATGTAAACGGGCACTCGATTTTCAAGTGTAGCTAGCGTGAAGCGCAGATGGCGTGACCGCAGTAAGTTTCACATCTTTCTGACACTTTGAAAAAATTCTAGACAGGAGAGGTCATGTTGTCGAGATGCACTGTAGAGGTTTTGCCTGTTCGGTTCTGTACACACGTCACGTACCACATTAGAAAGTGGTCGCTAGTAATTTACGTCACGTGATCGGTTTTTTGATCGGCATATTTTTCCGATCGCCGATCAGGCTATTTTTGGGCATTATCGGCCGATCATGATCGGCAGCCGATCGATCGGAGCATCACTACATACGATCATCAAATTAACAGTATGCAACACATGTCTGAGTATCTTTCCTCCGCAGAACCACCAAATGTTTGTGGGCGCGGTGGTGTGATTGGTATTCCACGCATCCTGAATCAGACTGGAGTTATCCTCAAGAGTTATAGTGACATTACACCACGTTCGGCCCTTTTCCACTTCGATGGATGTAGGTGTAATTGCCAGCATACGGGGAAAGATAGAGTGGATGAACCACAGCTGCCTGAGGAAACATGTTGTGCAGGATGGTACAGTTTCAAGGAGGTATAGGTGTTGTAAACAACTGTAAGACAAACTTATAGCTTGTGGGATCAATGTTTGAGTCTGGGAATGGGACTCTGCCAAGTGGCGCATAAGTCAATGAGGAAGGTAGTGCTCTCTCCCTCACACAACTTTACTGTTACCATGTCTCCCTTGTTGGGTTGGGATTTGCTGGGGCTCTTAATTCTATGAAGTGCTTCACCTGCTCGATCTGATGAAATAGGTGATGTTAGGTTGGTGTCACTTGCGTGTGCCTCTTGGGTGTGGTTGCTACAGATGGAAGCTTTAATTTCCTTTAGCTAAAACCATAACAGAGGGAAAACAACACGAACAGTTAAAACTGTCAGACAACACATTGTGAATGTTAGGCCACACATGCCAGGCTGCCTAAATGGGTTCCAAGGTCGGCCTCTTATTCCTTCCATTTTAAAACAAGTAAATCAGCAAACCTTAATCAGGTTTCTGTTGGCCTCTTTCCCCTCAGAGCATCGTTGGTTGCTTCACTGAGTCCTGCGACTGGGTGTGCCTTTTGCCTATCACATTTGCCTATTATCAGGAAGTGTTCCTATTGATGTCACTTACTTTGGATACAGACTTACAACACTGGGGTGGCGGGTTCAGAGTATTTACAGCTCACCTGAGAGGGCTTTGCTGATATTAGATGATATGCCTTTTTGCAGTGGGACAGATGGATCCAGGAGGTCCTCTCTGCAATTTTCACGGCAGTTTGGGTGGTGGGAAGAACTTGATATGGACCTCCCCACCTAGGGCTGGACCAGGTAATAGTGCAGTGGTAATATATACATATATACATCTAATATATACATCTATATACATCTATATTGAGAGATTTGGGAGCAGAGATTGTAGAGCAGAGTTCAAAAGGCAGACAGCTCTGGGGAAGAAGCTGTTCTTCATTCTGCTGGTTCTGCTCCGGAGGCTTAGAAGGCGCCTACCGGAGGGCAGGGGGGCAAACAGTCTGTGCGCAGGGTGAGAGGAGTCCTTTATGATGCTGCGAGCACGACGCAGGCAGCGTGTCCTCTGGATGTCCTCAATAGCAGGGAGTGGGGACCTGGTGATGCGCTGGGCGGTTTTCACCACCTGTTGTAGTTTCTGAGGACATCTGAAGACAGGTGGTGTCGCCTCAGTGTCCTCAGGAAAAAGAGGCGCTAGTGAGCCTTTTTTACAAGACTGGAGGTGTTAGTGGTCCAGGAGAGGTCCTCCAAGATGTGGGTCCCCAGGAAAGCTGGAGACACGTTCAACAGCCATCCCATTTATGTGAATGGGGTTGTGTGTGCTCCCTCTTTTTGTCCTGAAGTCCACAATGAGTTCTTTTGTTTTGCTGGTGTTGAGGTGCAGGTTGTTGTTTGAACACCAGCTAGCCAGATGCTGTACCTCCTCCCTGTAGGCTGTCTCATCGTTGTTGCTGATGAGGCCGATTACCGTTGTATCATCTGCAAACTTGATGATGACGTTAGACCCATGTAAAGGTCTGCAGTCATAGGTGAACAGGGAGTAGAGGAATGGGCTCAGAACTCAGCCCTGTGGTACGCCTGTGTTGAGTGTGGTGGTGGTGGAGCAGGTGTGTCCTGACCTAACAAACTGGGGTCTGTTGGTCAAAAAGTCCATTATCCAGTGACGGAGGGAGACGCTGTAACCCAGGTCTCTAAGTTTGCAGTTCAACTAGAGGGTCTGACAGTGTTGAATGCTGAGCTGAAATCAACAAACAGCATCCGTGCATATGTGTTATATGTGTTAAAGTCTGTAAAAACCCCAGCGAGCTACTCCGCACATGCTCTGAGCACACGTCCGGGGATGCCATCAGGTCCAACAGCTTTTCGGGTGTTGACCTGGCTCAGTGCAGTGTGAACGTCAGTGGAGGAGAGTGTGAAGGGCTGATTGTCTGCAGGAGGCCTGATTGGGATCTGTGGCTCTCTGTTGTCTCTCTCGAAACGAGCAGAGAAGTGATTCAGCTCGTTCAGGAAGGAGATGTCTGCAGTTGTCGGTGTGGGGTTGCTGGGTTTGGAGTTTGGGGTCTGGATGTGCTGTAGGCCTGTGCATCATCTGATCTGAAGGCAGCGTTGCGGGCCTTCAGTGGGAGCCGAACTTCCTTATTCATCCATGGCTTCTGATTAGGGTAGGTGGTTATCTGCTTCCATGTTGTAACACTGTCGATGGTGGTGTTGATGTAGTACAGCACAGAAGAAGTGTAGGTGTTAATATCCATGTGTAAGCCATGGGTAGCCAGAGAAGCAAACTATGTAGCTTATTGTTAACTTTGATGTTAGCTGTAATGTTATATCCTCATTTGTAAGTCGCTTTGGATAAATTTGTCTGCTAAATGCATAAACATAAACAAACATAAACATCCAGCAGCATAGCAAAAACTCTCCAGTGGAAATAGGCATGAATTACATAATATGATTCACCTTCATTCAAGGAAACTGGGGGTGTAAGTTTTTACACTTTGCAACGTAGGGTTTGTGATTTAGACGCTAAAACGTGTTTACATATAGAGTGCCACTTTGTGGCAGACATGTGGTATTGCTTATAACCTCAGGTACATGCATGTCAATGCCCCAACCCTATAAATATTTTTTTTGCGATTGCGAAAATGTTACGATATATTCAATTCAATTCATTAATAAAGCGCCAAATTACAACAAATGTCATCTCAAGGCACATCAAAGAAACAATCCAATTTAATACAACTATAATCCAATTATTTGTAATAGAATCATAATCCAATCCAGTCAAATCCAATTCATTAAATTACAAAGTAGTCCAATTCATATTTACAAAGCCAATTTAAAAAAAAAAAAATAGTAGCCTAGCGAAGGAAATCAAAAGATTTCACTGAAACTTCACATCGATCCATTCTCCCGTCCTGAGCATAAACAAGGCACCTGTGGAATGAAAAAACTCCCTTTTAACAGGAAGAAACCTCTGGCAGAACCAGACTCAGGAAGGGCGGCCATCTGCCTCGACCAGCTGGGGTTTGAGAAGACAGAAAAGAGGGAACAACAAGCACCATATCACCATTTTATTTATATATACCATTATATTTTTTTGCCTACACGTTTGCACTGAATGAGAAGTTGCTTTTAATCTCATTGTACTGTGGATCCCTGTTGAGACAGGGAAACACAAGTTAATGACAACAATAATGTCATAGGTACATGGAGAGTAAAGAGAGCAGAGGGAAGAGAGGTTCAATTCAATTCAATTCAATTCATTTTTATTTATATAGCGCCAAATACAACAAATGTCATCTCAAGGCACTTAGATAGTAAGTCCAATTCAAGCCAATTGGAATTCAATTAATTAATAATAATCATAATTCATAAAATAATCCAATTCGTTCATATAGAGCCAATTCAAAAACAATTTCCTAGCTAAGAAAACCAACAGAATGCACTGAAAACTTTTTGTTTTTCGGTCCAATCTCCCGGCCTGAGCGGCGTGCCTGAGGCGACTGTGGAGAGAAACGACTCCCTTTTAACAGGAAGAAACCTCTGGCAGAACCAGACTCAGGAAGGGTGGCCATCCGCCTCGACCAGCTGGGGTTTGAGAAGACAGAAAAAGGGGGGGGGGGCAGGGGGCCACCGCGACGGCGGCACTGTAACACCATTCAAAGGATATCTGTTGGAACAGGGAAACACGAGTTAATGACCACAATAATATCACATATACATAAAGAGAGTAAAGTGAGGAAAGGTGTGTCAGATGAGGCCCCCCAGCAGTCTAGGCCTATAGCAGCTTAACTATGGGATGTTTCAGGATCACCTGAGCCATCCCTAACTATAAGCTTTATCAAAAAGGAAAGTTTTAAGCCTGGTCTTAAAAGTGGAAAGGGTGTCTGCTTCCCGGACATTTACTGGCAGCTTATTCCACAATTGAGGGGCCTGATAACTGAAGGCTCTGCCTCCCATTCTACTTTTAGAAACTCTGGGAACCTCAAGTAAACCTGCAGTTTGGGAACGAAGTGCTCTGTTAGGAAAATATCTTACAATGAGATCTTTAAGATATGATGGAGCTCGGTCATTAAGAGCTTTATATGTGAGGAGAAGAATCTTAAATTCTATTCTGAATTTAACAGGGAGCCAATGAAGAGAAGCTAAAACTGGAGAAATATGATCTCTGCTGTTAGTTCTCGTCAAAACTCTGGCTGCAGCATTTTGGATCAACTGAAGGCTTTTCAGAGAATATGTGGGACAGCCCAATAATAAAGAATTACAGTAGTCCAATCTTGAAGTAACAAATGCATGAATTAGTTTTTCTGCATCACTCTGAGACAAGATGTTCCTGATTTTAACAATATTACGAAGGTGAAAGAAGGCAGTCCTAGAAACCTGTTTTATATGCGAGTCAAATGATAAGTTCTGGTCAAAAATAACTCCAAGGTTCCTCACTGTAGAACTAGAAGCCAAGGAAATACCATCTAGAGTAACTATATAGCTAGACAATTTCTCCCTGAAACGCTCAGGTCCAAAGATAACGACTTCAGTTGCATCATGGGAGCTCCCCGAGTAAGCTAGGCCTATAGCAGCTTAACTATGGAATGTTCCAGGGTCACCTTAGCCATCCCTAACTATAAACTTTATCAAAAACGAAAGTTTTAAGCCTAATCTTAAAGGTAGAGAGGATGTCTGCTTCCTGAACCCAAACTGGCAGCTGGTTCCACAGAGAGGGGCCTGATAACTGAAGGCTCTGCCTCCCATTATACTTTTAGAAACTCTGGTAACCACAAGTAAACCTGCAGTCTGAGAGCAAAGTGCTCTGTTGGGAAAATATCCAACTATGAGATATTTAAGATATGATGGAGCTTTATATGTGATGAGAACAATTTTGATTAATCTATTCTATCCAGTCCCTCAGCAACATCTTTCCGAAACTGCACTGCCCGCTCTCCATCATTCATGTCTGCCTGGTACCACCTGCCTAAACTCTTTACTGCCTTTTCCCTAATTATTGGATTTTTTTCTTCATCTATTACAAACTTTCTGGACAAGCCCTGGACATGATAAAATAAGTGAAATCTTACTTAAGTCATGTGCAAAACAACTGAGTCCAATCTTTCATCACATTTTTCATGTATCACTGAGTCAGCAAAAGGTGCCCAGGCTTTGGAAACAAGCAGAGATTATCCCTGTTCCTAAAGTCAGGAAACCTAAAACGCTGAATGATTTTAGACCAGTCGCTCTCACCTCTCTCTTAATGAAATCATTTGAGAAAATTGTTAAGTCGGAGCTTCGAGGGAGGACTGCACATGTACTTGACCACATGCAATTTTCTTACAGGGCCCACAGAGGCGTTGAAGATGCCACACTTACCTTGCTTAAACCTTTTATTTAAACATCTCTGGGGGAACAAAACCCAGCCATGGTCCAGTCTTGGAGGATTTTTTCAGTTGGTGCGATCTTAATTTCTTGGTGCTTAACACGTACAAAACAAATGACATGATTATTTATTTTTTCATAACTCAGGCTCCAAACCATGATCCCACAGTCATGAAGGGCCAATCTGTTGAATGCGTGGACAATTGCAAGTAGTGGGCGGCCGTGGCTCAGTGGTTAGAGTGGGTCGTCCAATCACTGGAAGTCGTCTGCTCTCCACTCTCACAGCTCAAAAAAAGATTGATGGACTGACAGCTGTAGGGGTGGCAGTCCACCTCCTTTCCACAGCTGAGGTGCCCTTGAGGAAGGCACCCTTACCCCCATGCTCCCCGGGTGCTGTTATTGGCTGCCCACCACTCATGTGTATGGCATCTCTCTCAATGAGTGTGTGAGCATGTGGTCCTGGATGGGTCAAATGCGGAGGAGTAATTTCATGTTTACATTCATGTGTACATGAATAGTAAAGTAATCTTAATCTTTGGATTGGCATTGATGACAAACTGACTTTTACTGCCTGCACAACGAATTTACCAGTACTATGGTACGAATAAAGAAACCCTGACCTTGACTTTGAGAAAATCCAATAGAGTCTAATATAGAATTAAAGTTCATATTCAGGCTGTCATTTTCAACATCTACATGAATATTAAAGTCACCCACAACAATGACTTTATCTGTACTCAGCACTAACTGGGATAAAAACTCTGAGAATTCAGACAGAAACTCAGAATAAGGGCCAGGTGGACGATACACAACAACAAACACAAGAGGTTTCTGGGATTTCCACTTTGGGAAAAACTGAGAATCAGAGATTCAAAAGAGCTCAAACTAATCTTGGGTCTGGGACTGATTAGTAACCCTGATCTGAAGATAGCTGCCACTCCTCCTCCTCTGCCTGTGGTTCCAGGAACGTGAACATTTAAACAGTCAGAGGGAGTTGATTCATTAATGCTAACATGATCCTCCTGCTGCAGGCAGGTTTCTGGAAGAAACTGACTGAATGTACTGTGAAATATATTCTTGCCTCATCCAGTGGGCATTTTGGTCAGGTACGACAGGTCCGTGAGAGGACATCTGGGACTTGTTGGGCAGGAAAATTCCTGAAGATCCGAAAGAATGCATGCAGCCGCCTGGGCCTGGAGAGGAGCAGTGTGGAGCGAGAAGTGGAGATCCTCCAGGCTGTGCAACATCCCAACATTGTGACCCTCAAAGATGTTTTTGAGAGCCGATCAGAGGTGGTCCTCATCCTGGAGCTGTAAGTAGTTTGCTATCTTCCAGTGAATGTGGTGGTATTTTCAGGTCTAATGTGCAGTGTCCAATCAAATCCAATTCAAATTAGTCCAATTCATTCAAAGGGAACGAGGAGGGTACATCTATTCATATGTGAAATTATTTATTGTTGAAGTAATATACTACTTTACACATAAGTGAGCACAGGAGGGCTACCATCCCTCCAGTAAATAGGGTTGATGAGATATGTGAGAACATCTTTATAGTAACACCATCCTCTGTTTGATATCTTAGTGTCTGTGGAGGAGAGTTGTTTGACTTTATTGCTGAGAAGGAGAACCTGCTTGAAAGTGAAGCCATTGAGTTTATGAAGCAAATCCTGGAGGGGCTGAGGTTCATGCACAGGAACAACATTGCTCATTTTGACCTGAAGGTAACAGTGAAGTGACTCAAGCTAATTTGTGTTTATGTTATGCAACAATATTTCAATGACAATTTCACATCACAGCAAGATATGTCCATCTACCATTATATTCTGCTCTGTTTCTTTAGCCAGAAAACGTCATGCTGTCTGACAAAGTGTCACCACACCCCAATATCAAACTCATTGACTTTGGCCTGGCTTACCATTTCCATCAGGGGAAGGAGTACAAGAGCACAAGCGGTACTCCCCAGTACGTCGGTGAGGATGCTTTTAAATGTGTCTCTGTGAAGTTTCTCTGGAATCATTGAAGCATTTTTTACTGTGCACAGTTATAAACACTTCTGTGAATGTAAGTCAGCCAAAAGGCTGCTTTTCTTCTGTTGTCCCTGTTGTGTGGCAGATTTTCTGATGAAGCTAAAAAAAAAACATGTTTTTTTTACACTTGAAGTTATTCACTTTACAGATAAAGTGGTACTTTGATAGGGTTTATATGCCCGTCACTTCCTGTCACCTGAAACGTTTTATGTTGGAGGAGCATGTTAGTGTTCAAGCTGTGTGACATTCTGACATGAGTTTAGCTGAACTGAGTTTCATGGTGATTTGCAGTCGATAGTTTTTTTCAGGTTCATAACATTTTTTGTTTGCTTTTTATTTTATTTACTCCCATAGTGTAATAATTTTCTCAGCAGACAGTTATTTCCAGCAAAAGGGCTCTATAACCCAATAAACTATCAAGTAGGAACGTAACCAGTCTAATGCTGCTCCTCAGATGCCCCCCCAATGCTCCAGATGCAAAATAAGGACACTATGCTTAACAATGTCAAACGCAGAGGTCAAATCTGAGTTAAGAGATAGAGGTAAGGCTGCTATGAACAATGTCCAGGATGGAGGATACAACACTAGGGATAATTTCTTTAAAAAATATAGGAGTAAAGCATCTGTGGGAGAACCTGAAAATTTCATATGACCAATAATGTCTTTTGAAAATGAAAGCGACAGAGTTAAAAATGATTTAAAACAGCAGAGCAGCAGATATTGACAGTTGGGTCATATGAAAAAGGTAGGATAAGTGTCCCAGTGGACTTGACTTTGGCTACGGCTACACGAAAACGAAACGAGGTTTTTTTTGAAAACGGGTACGAAAATTCTTGCGACCACACGGAAACGCGCTGCTGTAAAGACTCAGGTCCAGACGAAAACGGATGAAAACGATGAAACGATGCAGTACACACGCCACTGTGTCACGCCACGCTGTGAGACAATAGAGAAGTGTTAAAATTGGCTCACAGCGTCAACGTGTGACTGACGCAAAAACGTTTTAGCTGTAACAATGGAAACGAAACGAGGCCGTTTTCAAACTTTCCCACTCTGGAACCCGTTCTCAAAAACTATCGTTTTGGGGTAGTGGGAACGCCGGCTCCGTGTGGCCGCGACAGCGAAACGATAAGAAAAAGTATCGTTTACAGTGAAAAACGTTTTCGTGTAGCCGCAGCCTAAATCAACAAAAAAGTGGATTCTATTCATTTCTAACAGATTGCAGGAGACGCTTCCAAACGGATACAGGTCGTTTAGGCCATTGGCGTTTAGGCCGCAGTCGTTTAGGCCCCCCTGCAGTCGTTTAGGCTGACAGAGGAGTCGTTTAGGCCACAGGTAGCAGTCGTTTAGGCCAGGCTACCTGAGCAGCTGAAATCTTTATTATTGTACATTCGTTAGTATAAGATATAAGTCAGCTCTACTGGTCTGTCTGGGTAGCCTACATATGTATGGTATATTATTTAATAACCAACTTTAGTGTGGAAACGTTTTTTTTATTTAATAAATGGTGATTTATAAATTCATAAAATTGTGGAAATAATCATCTGCATTGCCACATTCATTGGACAATAATGCTGTAATTTATTTTATTAAATAAAAAAATGTATTAAATAAAAAAAACGTTTCCACACTAAAGTTGGTTATTAAATAATTTACCATAGATATGTAGGCTACCCAGACAGACCAGTAGAGCTGACTTATATCTTATAATAACGAATGTACAAAGTGATGTAATAAAGATTTCAGCTGCTCAGGTAGCCTGGCCTAAACGACTGCTCCCTGTGGCCTAAACGACTCCTCTGTTGGCCTAAACGACTGCGGCCTAAACGCCAATGGCCTAAACGACCTGCTCCCTTCCAAACTGGTGGACTGGGGGACATTCAGAATAGAGTTAACAGTCTAAAGAACACTGGGTTTATGATGGTTAATAGAGACAATATTAGAGAACTTTTTTTTTTTCTCAGTCTACCAGTACTCTGGTAACACTGCCAGCATTACCTCATTATATCAAAAGAGACCTGCAGTTTATCCTTCTTCCACCTGCGCTCTGTTTACCTTCAGTCTCATCAGACGGCACCATTGACATCATTTAACCAGGGCTGAGGTGTAGGTTTTAGGGTGCTTGGTTTTTAGTTAGGCCACCACGTCCAGAGTTTTTATACAGGCATAATAAAACTGCAATGTTAATTCCTCAGTACTAAAACTTAAAAGGACCACAGGTTGGCGTTGACATTATCATTAAAAGCAGTTGTAAACTGAGCAGCGGTGGACGGGTTTAACATGCAACAGCACCTTGCAGGAGCAAGAGGTTTAAATTAGCAAGGATGAGCGATATCAAATAAAACAGGAGTGTGAGGAGAAAACACAGCATAAGCAATGTCCAAATTAAAAACTGCCTGTGTTTATGTGTAGGACCAGTAACACACTGTGCAAGATTAAAAGAGTGGATAAGAGTTAAGAAATCTTTGTTAGCAATGCAATATGTACAGTCGGTAAAGGTTCAGAAAAAGTGCTTGATTCGCCAACACTCAACCAATACTCAGTAAGACAGAAACAATCCACTGGAAGTGAAAAAAAAATCACTAGTGGTGGTAGTAGTGGTAGACCTTGGAAGCCAGTTCAGCGGTTGCAGAAGATGCGAAAACACCTTTGTTGATCTAGAAGGGTCCTCTGTGAAATTGCTGTTCAGGCTTTTAGCTTGACTAGTTGTGTATCAGACTGAATGTTTACATTAAAAGGATTTTGAGAACAAAACACCTCTTTGTTCACCAGGGTGATTTAAGGGGTTTCTGACAGAGGTAATAACAAGAAAAGACGATATTTACAAAGTAGGGTGACGGGGAGCAAAGATCTCAAAACTGGCAGTATTCTGTACAGTATGTAAGGATTGAATCTAAGCACAGGGGGAGGATAGCATGTCCGACAAATGGTGGGGACGATAACAGTCAGTTGTTCTTTAATATCAGGCTCACAGTGCAACGTCATTTCATCTATAAGTAATGCACATGAGGGGTTTCAATGTTCTTTAAACCTCAAATAAAAGTTTCATTCTATCACATTCACAGCTTCCCCTGGAATTTTTCCCTGTTTGTCTCTCTTTAGCCCCTGAGGTGATCAACTGTGAACCTCTGAGCACTGCAGCAGATATGTGGTGAGTATTCTGTTCTCAATGCCCTTTCACACAGTGTGTGCATGTTCAAACCTGTTCTGAGCACCACTCACTGCACGAGTTGTGTTGCTCCCACCCACAACAGTGTCACTTCATTTGACTTCACTTTGGTTTATTTCTATTATAGAATCATGATATAAAGTTCTATTTTAAGACCCATGATCAAATGACCTGACTGACTGTGCCCTGTGTCTCTGTCCCTTTAGGAGCATTGGAGTTATTACCTACATACTGTAAGTGGAATGCTGGATGGCTTGTAAGTCATTAGATATGAGATGCTGTATGTTATTGCACATGTTTAATCCTTTGTATGAAAACATCTGCTGATGTCACACCACATAAACTCTTAAGATGAAGTCAGTGTCTGAAAATAGCAATTCTGTTACTCACAATGGGCCTCATGCAAGAACATTTTCGTATTTTTATTCTAAATTTCTCTCACTGTTTTCGTACAGAGGTCTGGTACGAACACACCACGTCAGATTCAACAAACGCTCTTAACTTCAGAAAAAGTGTGTAAACGACCTGCGTAAATGATGAATCCCACCCGTGCGTATTTAAGTGCACGTGCACGAGGATAGTAGATTTGCATACTCCATGCCCAAAATAATACCATATAAGGCAGTGCTTCCTCGCTCCTGTGCCAGGAAGTGTTGAGTGTTGAGTTTGAGAACGGCATCAAGGTGCAAAAAGAACAACTTTAGGGGCTCTGAGACTGAAGTTCTGCTTTCAGAGATCCAGAAAGGAAAATCTGTCATTTTTAGCAGAGTCAGCAGTGGAATTACAGGACCTGCTAAAGCCAAGAAATGGGAAGTTATTACGAGTGCTCTTAGTTCTGTGTCACCTGTAGTTCGTAATGTCACCGAAATAAAGAAGAAATGGTTTGATATGAAAATGGCTTTAAAATGCACTCGATGACTGCAACTAAAGCCGTGCAATCAGTTGTTGCCTCATCATGATGGCTCTTTGATGGGGTGGTCCATGAGGGGGGTCTCCTGGCACCACACCTTCTGGTCTGCCTGGGCTGGTTCAGGTTGTAGGAGACCCTCGTTCATGGCAATATTGTGCAAATCTGGCATGCCTTCTCTGGGCTATAGAGCAGTTTGCCCCCCCGCTGTATGGAGACACACCCACCTGGCCTTCAGCTCACAGGTGCTTTGATGCGTATATGTGTGCAGTCTAGTGGTCCAATTATGTCTGGCAGTCCAGCCACGGCATGAAAGTCCCTCTTAATTTGTACTTGTTGGACAGCGGTGTATGGGAATCTGATGTACCATGGGTGATAAACTGATGAGAGCTTTGATGACCAAGGGGAGCGCACGACTCACAGAGGACTGGGACACCCCCGATCTGTCTCCAATCTCCCTCTGAAAGGTTCCAGTGGCCAAAATCCAAGGGTGGTGAGGAACTGGACGTGTGGTGGAATTGGGTTTGATCGGCGTGTTTCTCTCTGGAGTTGTGGCTCCAACAAGCTGCATATTTGCAGCAGCACAGTGCTTGGAAATCTAAATCGCGATGTCAGCCATTCATCTGTCTCCACAAGGATATCTACACGGTCTCGGAGCACACGTTCTCTTCCAAGAGCCTGACCCGCTAAGACATCCAAATGTAGCAAGTCAGCCGCTGGTTACGCTTCCCATTGACCTTGTTATATACAGAGTTAAATTAACCTTCAATTAGTGCATAATTTAACTCAAACAGAATAATGTCAGCATCATTATGGGGTATAATGTACTTATTTATGTTTGCTTCAAAGTAATTGAATATACAATCCATTAGTCAAGCAAACTTGATTGGAATAACAGCGGACTATTTTAGGAAACTCCTACGACAGGTCTGGATCACTCGTAAATTCTGTTCGTACCTGAAAGAAAACGTAAAATACGAAAAGATTGGTGAATGCGCAAATTCTCTTAAATCATTCGGTTGTTGCATGAGGCCCAGTGTCTGTCGTGAAAAAAAAAGCAGTGCAGAAGAACCTTGACCCAGGATGTAAGACTCTTGAGCTTAAAAAGATATTTTTCAAGAGCAGCTATGATTACTACAATATATATATACAGTACCTACAGATAGGATTACATGTACACATCATACAGAATTACAAACATCCCAAAGAAAAGGCATGGGTTCACATTTTCTGACTGTGTGGGTTCCCTCCCACAGTCCAAAGAAATTAATGTTGAACTTCCACCAAGGCTGAAATAACTGACAGCTCTTAGATCTGAATGAATCAAGTGAGATGTGGACATGATTTAGTGTCACTTGTGCTGCATACTCTTTGTCTGCAGGCTGAGTGGTTTGTCACCCTTCCAAGGTGACACTGATGAAGAGACTCTAAGGAATGTCATTGCCATGAAATATGAATTTGATGAACAACACTTCAGCATGACCAGCTCCATGGCTAAAGATTTCATCCAGAAACTCTTGGAGAAAAATCCAATGTATGTATTATGGGTATTAAAGTATTAATACATCACAGTTCAAACCGGTATTATTTCTGTGGATGAATCTCAATGCATTGTCTTCACCAGAAGAATAGTGTCTGCAGAGCCAGAACAAATCAGGGTTGTTTCATCACAGGCACCCTCTTTTGTTATGGTGACAACTTTGTGTTCTTGCACAGTTTGTAATAATTTCAGATATCAGTATGCACAGTCACTTTGTCACTGTTCTGAGTCTGGACAGGCATGCAGCTGTAATGGAGACTTATAACTGCAGGGTGGTGGTTTTAAATTAACTTTGAGGCAAAACAGTATGAACTCACCTGCCTAGTATTCACACTTGCCTGATATCTTTCACTCATGAAGCTCTGCTGATCCATGCGGAAATATCTTAGTGCTGTTACAATATTATTATAATAGTATTACATTATATAGTTAGTTTTTTTACAGTATTGGTGTTTATCTGCTATTAAGACCAACATCAAATAGTTTATGATCTGGGAGCAGCAGAGGGGGACATCATGCAGCTGATGATGAGTGTTCTGTCCCTGAATGTCCCCCAGAGCTCTCCATCTCTTTTCCACTTTGGTTCAAAGTCTGTGCAATGAATTGTGTGGCAGAGTGGCACAGTTCTGTACATGAGGACAGATCATCATGATCATCATTCCTTTTGTGTTGGTCTGTATTGCAGTGAGAGGATGACAGCTGAGGAGTGTCTGCTGCACCCTTGGATTAAGGTTAATACAAGTCCTCCCTCAAACATGCTTCTTGTGTTTACTCCATCCTGCTGGTGAGTGTAATTATGTGTTGCTGATTGGTCAAAATGTTGTCACTTGTTTCAGCCCATCACACGCAAACAGGCAGCCAATAGGAATCGATCCTCAATCAACATGAAGAACTTTAAGAAGTTCAACGCCAGACGGAAATGGAAGGTGTGTCTTTAGATTCATGTTGAAATATTTCTCTACATTTCATGCTTTTGTAAGAGAGTAAGCAGTAACATCAAGAGAATACAACTAATGAGGTGAGGTGAGGACAACATGGAGTGATTTGTAGTCAACACCTGAAACTCCTCCACTATCAGAAGACCTTCATTTTATTAGATATAGCATTACAACAGTTGTTTAATCAGTGACAGAAGAAGGCATGTGTGTGTTCGGGTCGACTATAATACTGCGCTGGTGCCATTCGCTGTCCAATCACTCTGAAAATATACAAGCTGTGTTTGTTTAAGTGCCCTGCCAAGCTAAAGTATCCCCAGAGCTGGGCAAGAAGTTTTACCAGTCTTACACAGAATTTTAATGTGGATATACATGAAAATCATTTTATTGGAAATGGAAATAGCTGATGGGTGGCAGTCAGCGTCATTCCACCACAAGAGCTACTTAGTTTTGGCATGTTCACCATGAAGTCTCTTGTGCTGCCATCATAAACAGATGTTTCCAGCTGCAGCTGGCTGTGTGTCCTCCCTGTACAGTGTGCTCCCAGAGAAACCAACTGTAGACGGAGTTGATATGTTGATATGTGTGTAACATGCAGACAGGAAACTTCCCAGGTTTGTACTTGAAATCAAATTGAAGTCCCAGTTCATAGACTGGACCCCGTTTTCTCAAGCCCTGTGATCACCACCTTTCATCAAAGTAAACCTTGATTATAAAATCCCTAAATATCACTGCACATACACTGAAAATAGCACACAAAGACTTGGAATACTTAAACCACTTTTGTAACTACAGCAGGTGTGCTACAGACAGAAAAAACGACCATAGCCTCGCTGTCATGGTAACAGCAGACCATCATACAATGAGGTCACACAGAAAAGGAAGAAAAAGTAAACTGTCTTCCACTGAGGTTGTTTTAAAGTGCTTTATAAATAAAATTGTATTGTATTGGATTGAATGAGCCACATTACTGTATTTGTATAACTGTAATACTATAATGGTCAAAGCAGATCTTCACAAGTCAACAAGAAGATCTCAGACCTTCATCTCTTCTCATCACAGAATAGATAGTAACCTTTTTAGGAAATCATACTGAGCTTATGTCATATAAAGTGTGATGGATGGATGGATGTCAGTTTTTCTTTAACTCTCACCCCATCTAGATGTCCTACAACATGGTGTGGATGTGTAACCGGCTTGGGAATTTGAGACTGCTGTGTAAGGGCAGCCCAGATCCAGATCCATTACAGGTGAGAAGATATGTATGTACAAACAAGCCAATTATGTGTCATATTTTGGATTCCTCACCGTCTACCATGAAGAAGTCTTTGCATACTGACGACTGCATCCTAACCAGATTCGTGCAGTCATCACCTGGAGTAGGTTGATCTTAACTAATGAGAACTGCTGGTGTTTCTTGTCTCCTTTGTGTATGACACCATCAGTTGTGTTGTACTAGACTAAATGTTAGTAAACCGTAAATATATTCATTCAACCAGTGTTGTAATCCATATTATGACAAAAACCCAGAAGAGAAGGAGAGAAGTCAGCTCATCATTTGACACATTAACTTACCTCACACAGACCCACCCCAGGTTTACTAAACTACATGATTAAAGTGGCTGCCATGAGGACGGCACAGGACAGGAAAGCTTCACCTCTTCTTACACAGCAGTAGTTTAGTTTAGTTTATTTAGTTCAACAGGGACCATGCACAATAGTCATTGTTTACAAAAGCAAAAAGATGGCTTGTGCCAGATTATAGCTAATAGCTAATTTCCATCTGCAGTCCCATGGCAGGTAAAACAAAATTAAAATACAGTACATATACAAATAAGAACAGTCATAGGCCATAGGTGCATACATACCCCCCCCCCACACACACACACACACACACACACACACACACACACACACACACACACACACACCCACCCACACACACACACACTTAAAAATGGCATATGGATTATGAAATGTTGATTTGAATACCATAATATTAGTGTTGACAAGACTGGTTGGTTAATATCCATGTTTTTCACACCCCTAGAGAAGGCCTGATAATCAGTAATACTTTTTAGGTCCCTTGGTAGACTGTTCCAAGTTTTGGTTGCCCTGAATGAGAAAGCTGATTGAGCAAAGGCAGTTTGTCGGTTTGGGAGACTACAATCTCCCCTACTGGTGGATCTTGAGGTTCTGCTCATGTGTTCAGAGCAGAGTTGGACAAATGTTTTTAAAGGTGGAGGTGCTGTATTATGAATGATTTTGTGAATTAACCTCAGATCAGCAAATCGTATGATGTTTTCAAGGCTGAGCATGTTATACATTTTAGCAGTAACACTTTACTAGTGAAAAAATGATTTCCTTGTAAAGCCATCGCAGTTCAAACTGAGGTGACATGTCAGTGTGTGATTCGAACAAACTGCCATCACATTATAGACTCAGTCCATTCAGTTTATTCACATTGTGCCAATTTATGACTGAAGTCGTCTCAAGGCACTTAAAAAATCTGTCAAATTCATGTGATGCCAATTCTTTAAAATATTTCTAGCTAAAGAGATCAGAAGATCACATCAAATGTTCTCTCCGATTTAATCCCCCATTCTGAGCATGCATGGGGTGGCAGTGGAGAGTGGAACTCAGCAGAACCAGAACCAGAACTAGGAGGGGTGGGTGGCCTGTTGAAGCAGACAGCTGCCCAGCAATGCTGCCGCTTAGGGCAGCACATTCCAGCACCAACTTTTGTGAGGACACTGCATGAATCAAGCATTCACAGTAAAACTGCTGCCAAGAATAGTTCTGACCGTGGAACACAGAAATCAGACATTAGATCAAAGGAAATCTGGACTTTGATCTGATGAACAGAGATGAACAGAAGATAAACCATGGGTATGGACAAGAAGGTGGGATGGGTCTTTGCTGATGGCACTGTTGAAGATTGTTGAAGATGGTTACCACGGAAACATGTGGCAACACCTGATTCTAGCTGTATGTCGGACTGGACAGTGAGCATAAGCTTATCTTCAGACTGAGAAGCAGAGAGAAGCAGGGCTGCATCAGATGGCCTCAGCCAACCCAGACTACATTCAGATGGTTGGGTTGAGTTGGGTCACAGTGTGAACTAAAAGCAGACACTAAGTGCTCACCATATAAGACAGCTCCATGACCTCATGCAGCTTTAACAGTGAGGATAGTGAAGACTTGAGGAATCAAAACTGTAGGGCAGATTTTTCAGATACAATCTGCTCATTACATAATTAAAAAATTCAATGTATTATTTTATTTCATATTAAGAGACAAAGTTATAGCAAATTAATGAAAAGCTATGCCCAAACTTTTGACTGGTGCTTTGCTTTATAGATGATGTATTCAGAGAGAACTGTGGTTCAGTGAAATGAATCATTATCAGGTTGTTTTCATCAGTAACTTAAAGTCATCAGCATAGGCTCATGAACAGTCTGTGGCCAGTCATTACACAACTAAATCCATCTGGTGCTGCCATATTTATGATTATGAGCACACTGCCTGTAATGTAAATAGTTTCGAACAAAGAATCAATGATAAATTCCTTTATTGCAGCAGAGCTCTATGATCCTTTAAGGTTTAGATGCAACACGCATTTCAGTCGAACACAGTGGGTTGCATCATGAATCATCTGCTTTCAACGCAAACTTTTTTTAAAATACAATGGCCTTCTGCCTCACACTTCCACTCAGCATCTGCTGCCCATATTCAAAGCAAAGCGTTGAGCATGAATATGATGCTCTGACTGTTGGCTGTTGGCAGCTAAAGATCCACAACGACTTTCCCATGTCAGCAAATTCCAGCCATCCTGCCGACATACCACTTAACTTCAGCCCCATCTTTCTTCACGGGCTGCTCCTTATCTAATCACATTCAATGTACCTCTGCATGTGCTGTTTTATGTTTTAATTGTCAAAAGAGCATTGCTGCCTCTACTCTGTATGAAGCCAGTGAGGTTTCTGTTGTGATGCTCTCAGTTTCATTACCTTCCATGGACACAGATTTTCCCTCTTTTTATTCTTTACTGACACTGCATCCATGACAAACATCGTGCAGATTGTTGGTGGACTAAGAAGCTTTGTACTCACACAGTTTGATTATGACATCCGAATGGAGCTGAGTTTTCTGCTTAATCAATTATGTACAGCATTACTTCCCACTCCTAGTTTGTAAATGCAGCATGTTACTCATGTAAGTGAAAATTTTTCCGACTGAGCTGAAATGATGCTTTTCTGCAGAGACAATGTGAAAGCGACGTGGAGGACACAGACAGCAACCCCGCTTCTCTGCTGCGCCGAAGACTCAGCAGCAGTTCATAGAGTTGACCAGAGGGAGGCAGCAGACTCCAGAAGGTTCTGCAGACCAGCCTCAGACCAGCATTATTTCAGACAAACACTCTTCTGATGAAATGGCCCTCTGAATATTACTGTTCCAATCTCACACAGTCTGAGGTGTATCAGACTGTCAAAAGAGCGTGTTTTCTTTTTAAAGCACCTCCATAAGATCGTCTATTGAAAACTTTGGAAATGTTGGGATTGCTTGTCTTTAATGGCACTAATATTTTTAAAGTTAGTATTGAGATGGTTACTGATTTGACAAAACTCTGATAACAGTGTGCCAAGAAAAGCTTTGGGTAGAATTATATCTCCTATACAAAAGTTAAACTCATCTTAAGCACAAGTCTTCCATCAGTTTTCACTATCAGTCAAATGCCACTGCCTGTTCTATTCATGTTTTGAATGTTGTCCTGTAACACATGACAAACTGACACAGTATACATACATATCAGGTCATTCAGTTTTAGAATTCAGCTGCTGCTTTGTGGGTAAATCATTTTTAATATTCAGATCGCACTCTCTGGGCTGCCTGAGTTTCGGCTTCATTAGGTGCCACGACCTCTCGTCCATGTTGAGCTCAATGCAAATCCCCCTGAGGACTGTTTTCAAGCTTAAAGATGAACTGTTGAGTTCAGAACCAGCAAAGTTCAAAGCAGCAGCAGTTAACCATGTGTGTGTATGTGTGTGTGTGTGTGTGTGTGTGTGAGAGAGGGAGTGAATTAGAATTTTGAAAACACAACTTTATTGTTCGTTTGTATTTGGTACAACATTTATTTTACAACATTTTCCTAAAAAATATATATAAAATAAAAACCTAGCTAGAAAAGATGAGAGCACCAGTTCATCACCCTGGACAGAACACAGCACTCCACCATATGTCCAAATTTTCTTGAACTGCTCCAGGTCCTTCATTGCTCTGTAATAATTCAAATCAATCAGCAGCCTCGTCCTCACCATCCCACTCAACATCCTCACTATGTCACATTCCACATTGTCCTCTAACTTCTTTTTTCTACTCACGTAGATCACCATCTTAGCTTGTCCCACAATAAAGTTCATCAACTAACATTTATCCTTCTGAGTTTTTCTGTATTTAAAACCATAAATAAAAGTTCTCAGGGAGAAAACCTCTCCTGCCTTCCTGAAAAAAAAATCCAGGATGGTAAAGAGAGGAGTCGGACTGGGACAGTCAGTAAAACAGTGGAAAACAGTCTCTACAGTCTCACAGAAAGGGCAGATATTAGTGACAGAGGAGTTCAGGATGGATATGAAGGCGTTCACTGCTACAATCCCATGGAGGAGTCTCTACTGAAGGTCCCCCACCCTCTTGGAGAGAGGAGGCTTGTAGAGGCTCCTCCACTCAGGCTGGACCTCCTCTCCCAGGGCCAGGCCAGCTCTCCAGGGGAGCTGGGAGCGCTGTTGTAGTCTCTGATGGTTCAGACACCTCACCATCAGGAGTGACAGTGCTTTCCCCCCAGCCTCCTTCAGGTTCAGCCCATACCTCAGGTCTGAGTCGGGACAGATGCTGAGGGAAGGGAAAGGGTCATCGGGGCAGGGGGCCGTGGTACCACGGCCGAATAATCCCAGCAGCTGACGCTCCTGACTCGTCAGACAGCCTCGCCAGTAATTTAGCAACCGGCCAACGATTCTCTCCGATCTCCACCTGAGCCCAGCTACCAAACCTGTCGTCTCCTGCAGATCAGGCCCCGTGTGCTCCAGCAGGGACCCTAAAGTGGAGTTCCCGGCTGCTCTGAAGGCGTCTGCAGCTGCTGCACCTATCCAGGAAGGGGTGCTCAGCAGGGCTCCGTGCCCCAGTGGCTCCTGTAGCAGCCAGAACAGTGACTGGTGTTGCACCCTTGGCTTCCACAACCACTGCCAAATGCTAAAAACTCCACGATAAAAAACAGGCAGAAAGGAAAAATTCACAGTCTTAAAATCCAATAAAAACACAGACTCCTGTAATCCCAGATGTCCAGTGTCTTTCAGGATCAGATGTGCCAGCGGTCTCCACACTAGGTCTTGTGGTCCATAAAGCAGTCTCTGGACAAATTCAATTCAATTCATTTTTATTTATATAGCGCCAAATACAACAAATGTCATCTCAAGGCACTTAGATAATAAAGTCCAATTCAAGCCAATTGGAATTCATCCATCCATCCATCCATTATCTATACCGCTGAATCCGTCGATCGGGTCGCGGGTGGGCTGGAGCCTATCCCAGCAGTCAATGGGCGAGAGGCAGGGTACACCCTGGACAGGCCGCCAGTCCATCGCAGGGCCACATAGAGACATACGAGACAAACAACCATGCACGCTCACACTCACTCCTAAGGACAATTTAGAGATGCCAATCAACCTAACATGCATGATTTTTTGGACAGTGGGAGGAAGCCGGAGTACCCGGAGAGAACCCACGCATACACGGGGAGAACATGCAAACTCCAATTGGAATTCAATTCATTGTAATCATAATTCATTCATAAAATAATCCAATTCGTTCATATAGAGCTAATTCAAAAACAATTTCCTAGCTAAGGAAACCAACAGATTGCACTGAAACTTTTTTTTTTTTTCGTTCCAATCTCCCGTCGTGAGCGTGCCTGAGTTGACTGGAGAGAAACGACTCCCTTTGAACAGGAAGAAACCTCTGGCAGAACCAGACTCAGGAAGGGTGGCCATCCACCTCGACCAGCTGGGGTTTGAGAAGACAGAAAGGGGGGGGGGGGCACTGTAACACCATTCAAAGGACATCTGTTGGAACAGGGAAACACGAGTTAATGACCACAATAATGTCACATATACATAAAGAGAGTAAAGTGAGGAAAGGTGTGACAGATGAGGCCCCCCAGCAGGCTGGGCCTATAGCAGCTTAACTATGGGATGTTTCAGGATCACCTGAGCCATCCCTAACTATAAGCTTTATCAGAAAGGAAAGTTTTAAGCCTGGTCTTAAAAGTGGAAAGGGTGTCTGCTTCCCGTACATTTACTGGCAGCTGGTTCCACAGAGAGGGGCCTGATAACTGCTCTGCCTCCCAAACTGGCAGCTGGTTCCACAGAGAGGGGCCTGATAACTGAAGCCTCCCATTCTACTTTTAGAAACTCTGGGAACCTCAAGTAAACCTGCAGTTTGGGAACGAAGTGCTCTGTTAGGAAAATATCTTACAATGAGATCTTTAAGATATGATTGAGCTCGGTCATTAAGAGCTTTATATGTAAGGAGAAGAATCTTAAATTCTATTCTGAATTTAACAGGGAGCCAATGAAGAGAAGCTAAAACTGGAGAAATATGATCTCTCCTGTTAGTTCTCATCAGAACTCTGGCTGCAGCATTTTGGATCAGCTGGAGGCTTTTCAGAGAATATGTGGGAAAGCCCAATAATAAAGAATTACAGCAGTCCAATCCTGAAGTAACAGATGCATGGAGCAGTTTTTCTGCATCACTCTGAGACAAGATGTTCCTGATTTTAACAATATTACGAAGATGAAAGAAGGCAGTCCTAGAAACCTGTTTTATATGCGAGTCAAATGATAAATTCTGGTCAAAAATAACTCCAAGGTTCCTCACTGTAGAACTAGAAGCCAAGGAAATACCATCTAGAGTAACTATATGTCATGGTTTTGTTCAGACTTCTGACCCACATACAGAGAAAGCACTCAGAAGATACAGGATTCGGTAAAGTAAGTTTATTGGAAGAGTAAAGGGCTTGTCCGGAACGGTGAGGCGGATCTGGGCTTGATCCTCTGTAACACAGGACACAGGGTTAGGAAAGCAGGTGTGAGGAGGAAGTTTAACGTAGCAGTCAGCCGACTTACTTCGGGGCGAGTTTCCTCCGCCAGGGAGAGGTGGACGGGATTCAGGGATGGCTGTTAGGGAGTGGGCTTGTAGGTTCCTTCCAGGTGGTAGTGAATAGTAGAGGACGGCTGCTTCAGGGCAGGCAGGTATGTGCAATAGGAGCGGTTCCAGCTGTTTTCCAAAAGGTCCTTTCTCGGGGGGATAACTTCTGGCTCGAAAAGGTCACGGGCAGAACTTCCTGGGAAAAGCATTCACAAGTTATTAGCATTACGGTGATCAAAAAGTCACAGGAGTGCTTGAGAGTTACCGTGTTAGAGTAACAATCCAGCGGCGTGTAGCTGGCATCCGGCTCCTTATATATTCTCCGGTGATGAGGCTGACGATCTGCAGGTGTGGAAGCAGAGCACCTGCAGCAGATGACCAGCCTAAGCAGCCCGTACAAATATGCCCTCTGGAGGAAGGAAAACTAAAAACCCAGCCATAAATCCTACTCCCTGACACCACCTCCCCCTCCACAGTCGCCACCTGGCGGCCAGGAAGAGGTGGATGGTCTGGCAGATTCAAAATCAGAAATTAGTCGAGTCCAAAATAAAAGAGCGGGGCACCCAGGACCACTCCTCGGGGCCGTAGCCCTCCCAGTCAACGAGATACTGGTGACCCCGACCCCGTGGGCGGGAGGCCACAATCCTACGGACAGTGTAGGCGGGGTGCCCGTCAATGTCTCGGGTGGGAGGAGGGGGCTCGGGAGGAGGGCATAAAGCACTGGTCTGAACAGGCTTAATCTGGGAGACATGAAACGTGGGATGTATCCTGAGATTAGAAGGTAGGTGAAGACGGACTGCTGTGGGACTAATGATGGACTCAACTTCATATGGACCAATATAGCGGGGTGCAAGTTTCTTGGAGACAGATTTTAAGGGAATGTCACGGGAGGAAAGCCAAACCTTCTGACCGGGTGAGTACTGTGGTGTAGGAATGCGTCTTCTGTCTGCAAATCTTTTGTTCTGAGCGGCAGTGCGGTGAAGGGCAGTAATGGTGTCGGTCCAGATCCTCTGACAGCGGCGGATGTGATGGTGGACTGAGGTTGCAGAGATAGCTCTCTCATCAGATGGAAAGATGGGTGGTTGATAACCTAGGGAGATTTTGAAAGGGGACAAACCAGTAGCTTAGGACATATGGGAGTTATGGGCATATTCAACCCAGGGTAAATACTGGTTCCAGTCGGACGGGCTAGAGGAGGTTACACAGCGTAAAGTGGCTTCAAGTTCTTGGTTCATGCGTTCCGTTTGATTGTGGGTGGTAACCAGAAGACAGACTGACCTTAGCCCCGAGAGCTGAGCAGAACTGTTTCCACACTTGGGAGATGAATTGTGGACCACGGTCGAAGAGGATGTTGACGGGGATTCCATGGAGTCGGAAGACATGTTTACTCAGTAGGCGGGCGGTCTGGAAGGCTGAAGGAAGTTTCCTGAGGGAAATCAAATGGCAAGACTTGGAAAAACGGTCAATGATTGTGAATATGGTGGTCATACCTTGCGAAGTGGGGAGTCCAGTGACGAAATCAATGGCTATGTGGGACCAAGGGCGTTTTGGAATCTCCAGGGGGTGGAGAAGCCCTGAGAAAGGTCGATTATTGGACTTGTTACATGCGCAGGTGGGGCAGGCTTGAACATATTCTCTGACATCTTTATGGATACTGGGCCACCAAAACTTGCGGGTAATGAGAGCGGTGGTTTGACTGGAACCGGGATGACAGGAAAACTTGGAAGTATGGAACCAGTGGATGACTTGAGAACGGACAGTCGACGGGACATAGCTGGTGGTCTGAGGCTGGGGTCTGGGATCGGGTTCTTGTGTTAAAGCTTGATTAAATATTTCGTCAATCTCCCAGGTAACAGAGGCAACGATGCAGCTGGACGGCAAGATGGTTGTGGGTTCTGGTGGAGTGTCATCGGAAGAGAACTGGCGGGACAGGGCATCTGGTTTGACATTCTTGGACCCAGGACGGTAGGAAATGGATAGATTGAATCTAGAGAAGAATAGGGACCAGCGAGACTGTCTAGGGTTGAGACGTTTAGCAGACTGAAGATACGAAAGGTTTTTGTGATCTGTCCAAACCAGCACCGGATATTCTGCACCCTCCAGCCAATGCCTCCACTCCTCCAGGGCAAGCTTGATAGCCAGTAGTTCTCTGTCTCCAACATCATAGTTCCGTTCAGGGGGTGATAATCTTCTAGAAAAAAAGGCACAGGGATGAGTCTTATTGTCTGATCCCACTCGCTGGGAAAGTACAGCACCGACCCCCAAGTCAGATGCATCAACCTCTAAAATAAACTGCCGCTTGGGGTCGGGCTGCACCAGAACAGGGGCTTGGGAAAACAATGTCTTGAGCCTGAGAAAAGCCTCCTCGGCCTGCGAGGTCCAGGTAAAAGGAATCTTAGTAGAAGTGAGAGCTGTGAGGGGTGCAGCGATTCGACTGTAATCTCGGATAAATCTGCGATAAAAATTGGCAAAACCAAGAAAGCGTTGGAGTTGTCTGCGGGTCTCTGGGGTCGTCCACTCCGTAACTGCCTTGATCTTAGCTGGGTCTGCACAAACCTGCCCGCCCTCGAAAATGTATCCCAAAAAGGAAACAGATGCTTTATGAAACTTACACTTCTCCACCTTGACGTAGAGGCGGTTCTGGAGGAGGCGCTGGAGAACGAGGCAAACATGCTGCTTATGTTCGGAGAGGGTCTTGGAAAAGATCAGAATGTCATCTAAGTAGACAAAAACAAAAGTATTCAAATAATCTCGCAGAACATCATTAATAAGGGCCTGAAAAACAGAGGGAGCGTTACACAGGCCAAAAGGCATTACCAGATACTCGAAGTGTCCGAGTGGAGTCTTGAAGGCTGTCTTCCATTCGTCTCCTTGGCGAATGCGCATGAGTTGGTAAGCGTTGTGGAGGTCCAACTTAATGAAAATCTGGGCTTCATGCAAGGGTTCGAAGGCAGCGGAAAGGAGTGGTAATGGGTACCGGTTCTTGATAGTGATCTGATTGAGTCCACGGTAATCGATGCAGGGTCGAAGGGAAGCAGCCATCTTGGAAACAAAGAAAAACCCTCCACCCAAGGGGGAAGAAGACGGGCGGATTATACCTGCAGCTAGTGACTCATTAATATAACTCTCCATTGACTCCCGTTCTCGGTTTGAGATGTTATAAAGTCTACTGGTGGGTAGTGGAGCTCCGGGAAGGAGGTTAATGGCACAATCGTACGGACGATGAGGTGGCAGTGAAGAAGCCTTACTCTTGTTAAAAACCTGTTTAAAGCTGCAGTCTGCAGGATTTGTTGTTGTCATTCGTAAAGTCCTAATTTTTGGCATTTTAAGAGTTTACATGATCTATCAGAACGCTTGAAGTTGAAAACGGTGACCTCCGTAGTCGCAAAATGCAAGAAATGCTTATTTTTTAACCAAAAAATAAAAAGTTATTCAACTTCCTGTCCCGCCCCATCAAAACACATGAGAACTCCAGATGCGCGTACACGACTCCTCATTCATCAACTCACCTGTCATTTGCGATCATGGAAGACACAGTAAGTAGACTAGCCCGTAATGAAGTTCAATAGTCTAGATAAATAAGCGTGGGGACTAGCCTACCTTGTATCGCGCGTGCACAATCGGTGATTGACAGGCAGCAGAGCCCAGCTCGTAACCTGATTGGTTACCTTTTACCGGTCCGGTCTGCAATTTTGTAAACAAACCTGCTGGCTTTGGAGGGACCTAGTGGGACATATAGGGGACCTAGATAACTCATTTTTTTGTATTGGGGTATTTAATGTACTACTTTCAGAATCCCCGGACAGTTCCAGGAATTATGCTTGAAAAAGAGTTGCAGACTGCAGCTTTAAGGTCCATGTACTCCTCGGGGATGTTGCTGAGGTCTTGGGAGTTGATGAAGAGCTCATTCTCAGGACTAGAATGGGCAGGAACAGCTGCACTGAGGCAGGAGGAGAGGCAGACCGAAGACCAGGTTTCAATCTCCCCACTCATCCAGTTGATGTGAGGATTGTGGACCCTGAGCCAGTCAAAACCTAGAACCAAAATCGGTTGAGATGAGGAAAAAACAAAAAAGGATATTTCTTCATGATGGTTTCCTGAGACTATGAGTCTTAAAGGTTTGGTTTGATGAGTGATACTAGGGAGAGGCTTACCATCCAAAGCAGTGACATGAACAGATCTGTTTAATGGCAAAATGTTCAGGTTACATTGTTCCACTAGGGACTGAGCAATTAAAGAACGCTCACAACCAGAATCAACAAGGGCACTGAGTCTTATAGAGTCATTACCAAAGCAAAGGGTGACTGGAAGGAGAAGTCGGGGATTGTTCTTGGAGGGAATCTGGTCCGTCAGTCTCCCCGAGTCTACTGGCGGACCCTTCCGGGGACCTTCTCCCTTGTTCTAAGGGGACATGCAGAAATGAAGTGTCCAGGGTCTCCGCAGTAAAGGCACAGACGTGAATCCATTCTCTTCTGTCTTTCCTCAGGTGTTAAGTGGGTTCGTCCAATCTGCATGGGCTCAGGTTCTGGGTTAGCGTGAAACAGGTGGTCTGCTTGTGAGAGAAGAGGAAGTCAAAAATGGTTTATAGGAAAAACTTTCTCTGGTTCTCCCCCTCAGACGGCCATCAATACGAATTGCCAGAGTTATGAGTTCATCCAGAGTCTTGGGTTCATCCACTAAAACTAGTTCATCTCTCACAGAACTATTAAGTGCCTGAAAAAAGGCACTCTTTAAGGCACCCGAATCCCATCCTAGAGCTGCCGCATGCGTGCGGAACTCAATAGAAAAGTCTGCAACTGATCTCTGTCCCTGCTTGAGCCTCCACAAACCTCGGGATAAGGAGGTGGAATCAGAGTCTTGGCAAAAAATCATCCTGAATTCATCTACGAATACTTGGAAAGAGACACCAAACCTTGGGTAATCTTGAAAACGGGCCTCGGCCCACCTTAATGCTCTGCCGGTAAACTTATAACATAAGCTATCTTATTGTCATCTTGAGAAAAGGAGTTAGGAGAACTATTAAAAACTAAACTGCACTGAAGGAGAAAGCCCCTGCAAGTACCCCCATCACCTGCATATTTCTCTGGGGCTGGAACAGGTGCAGCCCGAATGATAGGATCCTGTGGAGGAGAGGGAAATCGAAGTGTGGCACCCTCTTGTGGTGGAACGTCGTCGGTTCGGTCTCTGGATAGCAATTGCTGTACCATAGCCATTAGCTGTTCTTTTGCCAGGGAATTCGCTGCCTGCTGGTCAGAGAGGGAACGAAGAACTGCTTTGTGAGACTGAGTTTGAGTGGTTAGTTCAGTAATGTGTCTTCTGAGAATCTCTGTGGGGTCAGTTTGTTGGCCGGATTGTTCTGTCATGGTTTTGTTCAGACTTCTGACCCACATACAGAGAAAGCACTCAGAAGATACAGGATTCGGTAAAGTAAGTTTATTGGAAGCGTAAAGGGCTTGTCCGGAACGGTGAGGCGGATCTGGGCTTGATCCTCTGTAACACAGGACACAGGGTTAGGAAAGCAGGTGTGAGGAGGAAGTTTAACGTAACAGTCAGCCGACTTACTTCGGGGCGAGTTTCCGCCGCCAGGGAGAGGTGGACGGGATTCAGGGATGGCTGTTAGGGAGTGGGCTTGTAGGTTCCTTCCAGGTGGTAGTGAATAGTAGAGGACGGCTGCTTCAGGGCAGGCAGGTATGTGCAATAGGAGCGGTTCCAGCTGTGTTTTCCAAAAGGTCCTTTCTCGGGGGGATAACTTCTGGCTCGAAAAGGTCACGGGCAGAACTTCCTGGGAAAAGCATTCACAAGTTATTAGCATTACGGTGATCAAAAAGTCACAGGAGGGCTTGAGAGTTACCGTGTTAGAGTAACAATCCGGCGGCGTGTAGCTGGCATCCGGCTCCTTATATATTCTCCGGTGATGAGGCTGACGATCTGCAGGTGTGGAAGCAGAGCACCTGCAGCAGATGACCAGCCTAAGCAGCCCGTCCAAATATGCCCTCTGGAGGAAGGAAAACTAAAAACCCAGCCATAAATCCTACTCCCTGACACTATATAGCTAGACAATTTCTCCCTGAAGCGCTCAGGTCCAAAGATAACGACTTCAGTTTTGTCTGAATTTAGAAGCAGACAGTTCTGAGTCATCCAGGTCTTTATGTCTTTAAGACATGCTTGTAGTCTGACCAACCTATTGGGTTCATCTGGTTTCATAGATAAGTACAGCTGAGTATCATCAGCATAGCAATGGAAATTTATGCCATGCTGTCTAATAATGTTACCTAATGGAAGCATGTATAAAGTGAAAAGAATCGGTCCAAGCACAGAACCCTGAGGAACTCCATGACTTACTCTGGTGTGTGAGGAAGATTCTTCATTTACAAGAACAAACTGAAATCTATCAGATAAATATGACTTAAACCAGCCTAATGCAGTTCCTTTAATCCCAATAACATGTTCAACTCTCTGTAATAACATACTGTGATCGACCGTATCAAATGCTGCACTGAGATCCAACAGGACAAGCACAGACACAAGTCTGCTATCAGAGGCTAAGAGGAGATCATTGGTAACTTTCAGCAGTGCAGTTTCTGTGCTATGATGCACTCTGAATCCTGACTGAAACTCTTCAAACAGATTATTTCTGTGGAAATGATCACAAAGCTGAGCTGCAACTATTTTTTCAAGAACTTTAGACATAAAAGGGAGATTGGATATAGGTCTATAATGAGCCAACACTTCTGAATCAAGAGTAGGTTTTTAGGTAAAGGTTTAATTACAGCAATCTTAAAAGGCTGAGGTACATATCCTGTTAACAAAGACAGATTGATCAAATCCAATATGGAAGTACTGATTAAGGGGAAAACCTCCTTGAACAGTCTGGTTGGGATTGGGTCTAAAACACAAGTTGATGGTTTAGAAGAGACTATTGCTGCTGTTAGATCAGAGAGATCAACTGGACAGAAGCCGTCTAAATACAAATCAGGTTCTAAAGATACTTCTAAAGCTGCTGTACTTGATGATACATCACTGATAATAGTGGGAAGGACTCCATCAATCTTCTCTCTAATAGAAACAATTTTATTGATAAAGAAACTCATGAAATCATCACTGCTGAGAGTTAAAGGAATACCTGGCTCAGCAGAGCTCGGACTCTTTGTCAGACTGGCTACAGTGCTGAAGAGAAACCTGGGATTGTTCTTATTCTCTTCTATCAATGATGAATAATAAGCAGTTCTAGCTTTACGAAGGGCTTTCTTATACGTTATTAAACTATCTTTCCAGACTAATTGAGACTCTTCTAAATTAGAGGAACGCCACTGTCTCTCCAGCTTTCTTGCAGTCTGCTTTAAAGCACGCAGCTGTGAATTATACCAAGGAGCCAACCTCTTCTGACTGATTACCTTCCTTTTCAGAGGGGCAACATTGTCCAGTGCTGTACGCATTGAAACTATAGTGCTGTCAACAAGAGAGTCAAGTGTTGCTGGAGTAAAGTTTAGGTAGTCGTCCTCTGTCATATCTGCACATGGCAGTGAAGAAAAGGATGATGGAATTAATTCTTTAAATCTGGTTACAGCCTCCTCTGATAGACACCTTCTATATGTAAATTTCTTCTCAGAAACTGTATAGTCAAGTAATGTAAACTCAAAGGTTATCAAAAAATGGTCAGATAAGACAGGGTTATGAGGGAACACTGTTAACTGTTCACTCTCAATGCCATAAGTCAGCACAAGATCAAGGGTGTGATTAAGGCAGTGAGTCGGTCTGTGTACACTCTGAGAAAATCCAATAGAGTCCAATATAGAATTAAAGTTCATATTCAGGCTGTCATTTTCAACATCTACATGAATATTAAAGTCACCCACTACAATGACTTTATCTGTACTCAGCACTAACTGGGATAAAAACTCTGAGAATTCAGAGTTTTTATCAAACTCTTCTGATTAGATTAATAGAATAAGACTAGAAACTCATCCCCAAAAAGTACAGCTACGTTTATACCCTTCGCTCTTCACTCTATCCCCGAAACCTGTTTCTTTAAATTAGTTGTTTTAGAGGACATATGTCAAAGTCAAGGCCCGCGGGCCAGATCCGGCCCGCAAATTAATTATCTATGGCCCCCTGAATGATATTTAATTACTATTAGAACCGGCCCGCAGGCCACAGCCGCCCACTGGTGTTTTGCACGCACCAACACTACATTCCCCACAATGCAACGGTAGCCCGCGAAGTCACTGCAGCGCGCACAAGCAGCTTCATTATTCATCAGCAGTCAGAGCAGAGATCAACTTTCAGCTACCCCCCTCCTCAAAGATGGCTAAACGTAAGGTGGACGCTGAGAACAGGGGGTTTCAAGCCAGGTGGGAGGCAGAGTACATGTTCACGGTGGTAAAAGGCAAACCTGTGTGTCTTCTGTGTGGAGAAAGTTTGGCTGTAATAAAAGACTATAATCTAAGAAGGCACTATCAAACGTCTCAGAAACACACAGACAAAGACAAGAATATGTAGTGAGCATCACAGAGCAGTAACATATTTTCAGTTTTTAATTCAGTTAAATTCTTACATTTGTTTCTACAAGACGTGATTTTTCTTTGAAGGAAATATTATTTTGTCTGTGTGCCATAGATTTTGTATTTTATTTTATTGTATTTTATTTATTTATATTTATTTTTCAGTTGAATGGACTCAGGGGAAATTGCAGATAAGAGCCATGAGAAAGAATACAACTGATTTTATTTTATTTTCTTATTTTACTATTTGAAAGCAGTGATCGGTAGGATCATAGAGCAGCACAATAATGCATTTTCAGTTTATAATGCATGCACTTTTATTTATGCATTTATCTTGATATTAAGAAACATATTTTGTTTTTAAAAACAATTACATTTTTTGCTGTTTGACTGTTGAAAATGTTTTCCTTTGAAGTTACTGATAGAGCCATAACAAAATATTGCTTTATTCATTTAATCATTAGATAATATACAGTGTGTTAGGTCTTGGTTCATTGTTTGTTTCAGAATTTAGTTTTTAGAAAGTGTTTTTTAACCAATTATTAAACAAACACAACATTTGTTTTTATACAGATCCAGTTATACTCCATATAAATATGTGTAACCCAAACTTTTTAACAGAAATATTTAATAAAAATTTGTAGCTCTATTATATTTTTTTGAATTTTAAAAAATTAATTTAATTTAACTTTTTTCATTTATTTAAAAACTTCTAAAAGTTTTTTTTACTTAACCCCTTGCATAGATCCAATTCCAATTGGATAGAGAAAAAATTAAATTCTGTCGCCTTTGGCGATACTGAAACAGGGCTACATCACCTCTGGTGGTGCACAGAAAATTGGCCTCAGCAATCATGCTTCGAGGTTGGTTAGTTGATTAAAGCACACATTTTCTTTGATAGTGTGGGAGGGAGCAGTAACTTACCACTACTCACACCACATATTGTTTAGGGTTGAGGTGAAGATCACTACCTAGTGTGTTAACACACTTCCATGAACGGTAATAGCCAAAATAAATATTCAAACGCTTGTATCCCTGGAACAGTGGGTTGCAGAGACACAGGACCACGACAGGCGTGCTCAGCAACCTTGAATCGTATTGGACGAAGCCCCTTTGTAGGGCTCCAGGATGCATGGTTCTGCAGATACCCGGTGGAGAGGTGTGCTAGTGAGAATGAATGGCAGTTGTAAAGTCACCGGGCCTCTTAAGCCTGATTCTTACTCGGCGCAACTGTTCTGGCTCGAGAACCATTAATGACGTCATCGAAAGCGCCAGCCCCTTCACAGTTCCTTCAGCTCATAAGCGCAGTTTGCACCGAGTATGCGTCACATTTGCAGTTCTCTCTAGACCAGCGGGCGTCACTGTTGAGGAAACAAGCTGAAGAACCGGACGAAGAAAAGCATACGAAGAAAGCATACACAATGCCACCTGTGGTGTCACGTCAGCAGAGGCTGGCACATCTGATGCGGATGCGGAATGAATTTACTCTGGGTGTAGAACAGTATATGTCTCTCAGAGCTAAGCGGCTGTGGCAAAAACAGGTGGTTACCATGTGAAAGGATGGCATTCCAGATGTTAGCACCTTCCTCCAGAGTTCATTAGATAGAAAACAATCATTGTGTTATCACATAGGCAACAGTGAGCTCATGTAATAAGTGTCTCACATGATTCATGTTGGCTTATTTTCGCCTTTGCTTATGTCTTTATCGCTGTTTATGTTTCGCCCTACACAAGACCTACAAAAGATCGCCAAACACATTTTGAAGTTACACAAGGGCTTTATTGCTAAATGGAAGGGCACAGTGTTTCAAATAAGAGCAACAATAAATACAAAAAAAATCAAAAATTACAAAAATACAGTGTTCATGTTTCCTTTCTCTTGGTCAGCTGTTTCCGGTTGAGCTCGCGCGAAGTCAGAAAAAAAGTTGTGTGCACGACCTTGCGACGCGCGAGGATTTTTTAGCTTGCGACGGGGGGGCGTGGCGGAATTTTGGGTCACGTGACCGTTTGCGCCATTTGCGACCAGCTAGTAAGAATGGGTCAAAGCGAGGTTGCGCCGAGTAAGAATCAGGCTTTACTCACCGCGACTTCATCAGTTGTTGTCAACTCCTTAACTTGCATGTGTTCTGATGCATTTTAGCTGCAGTCCAACGCATGCATTGAATGAAATCTCCAATGATGCACTTTGATGATTTCTTAGACTTTGGGCTTAGGCTTGGGGATGATCACCAGGGTTAGGTGTCGAAATCTATCTAGATGGCCCCCTATCCCATCCGATGATGAGACAGTTGAAATGTGGAGCCAAAGATATGGCACGGGCGTTCCATGCCATACCACATGCACAGCCCTTCTTCCCATAATAACCACGAAAAATCAATGTTTTCACAGAAAATCTCAAGAAGTTGTGAAAGACACAATATGCCCAGAGGTACTGCGATGACAGGGAAAGCTCAAGTTTAAGATGGGTTAACTAAAAGGAATTGCTATTTGATGCTATTTATTATACAATAAGGAATACGACACAAACACCAACAATGAAACAGGGACTCATTGCCCTCATTCCTAAACCTGGAAAAGATTAGTGAGACGATTGATAATTAGATTGACAATCTATGCCCAATTACTTTATTGAACCCTGATTATACAATTTTTTACACATATTTTTGCTGACAAGTTAAGAGATGGTTTGACACTCAGTCTGGTTTACATATCGATGATGATGGAATTATCTTCTTTCTGGACTTGTTCAAGGTTTTTGAAGAACTGGAATATTTTTTTTTTTGGGGGGGGGGGGGGGGTTATATATTTGATTTATTTATTTTTTTATATTAACATTTGATCTCACTTCTTTTTGGAACTTTAAAACATTTTGAAGGGACCCAGTGAATTATTGGCAGTTTTTAATTAATAAAAACAAAAAATACAAAATACTGAATGTGATGGGAAATTCATTTGTTAAAGGTCAGCTTGCAGATGATACCATACTTTCCAGACAAATACAACACAAATTCCAATATTTTTCAATTATCTCATTATTTGCAAAGGCTTCTTATTTTAAATTCAAAGAAATGCAAATTATTAATCATTCATGACCATCCCCTCGTGAATGTATATAACATCCCAATTAAAAGTGAAGGCAAATACCTTGGACTTATTTAAAAATATATCAAAGTAACAGAAATATTTAACAAAGAAAACAATGTATGGAAAAGTGAAATCACGTTTTTCTTAAGTCAATTAGGACTTATCTATCCTGCACTGTACATTTTGGATCGATCCCTGCAGCGTTGGTGGTTGCAAAGCTAAAATTTGGCCATGGGAGGAAGAAGAAGGTTCTGGAAAACCATTTGGCAAACCAGAAAGGGGAAGCCGGGCCTGTTCCAGGTTGTGCTTGACCTGGGTTGAGAACTGCTGAACCGAACTGAGAATATCATCAGGAAGTGGAAGCAACACTTTGAGGTTCTCCTTCATCTGGCCTGCATTTTCTGCACAAAGGGGGCCAATTCTGGGGGCTTGAGGGAAGTCTTGCCCCGCACCTTAGCAGAGCTGGCTGATGTTGCTCAATGGTTAGAGTTGGTTGTCCAATAACCAGAAGGTTGACGGTTCAACTCTCAGTCTCACCACTCAAAAGATTGTACAAATTGTTGAAACTAACAACTGGAGGGGTGACACGTGTCTTCCACAGCTGAGGTGCACTTGAGCAAGGCAGGGCATGTGAATGGCTGCCCACTGCTCCAGTGTATGGCATCTGGCTCCATCAGCATTGGAACATATTATATGGCAGCATACACAGAATTCCTAAAGACAGTATATTGTAGTATTCTCTTATACATATATACATACTTTTATATATTTATATTCTGCAGGAGTACTGGGTAACAGAGTAACTTTTGCAGTGTATTTGATCCCTAACCAAAGCAAGAGCAGTGTCAAAAGTCAAAGTCAAATTTATTTCTATAGCACATTTCATGTTCAAAACAATTCAAAGTGCTTCACATAAAATAAAAGCATTGCAGTAGGGAGTGGAAGAAGCATTAAAACTACATAAAAGAATATAATATGTGTGTTGTATTCCATTAGGGTTACCCCTTGTCACTGATCCTGTTTGTGATTTTCATATACAGGATTTCAAGGCACTGTAGCGGAGAAGAGTGTAAAACCTGGAAGCGATTTGAAGATGAATGTGAAGCCGTTGGGATGAAAGTCAGCTCTTCTAAATCCAAGGCCATTGTTCTCAACCAGAAAAATGTGGAGTGCTCCCTCCAGCTCAGGGATGAGTCTCTGCCTCAAGCGGAGGAGTTTTAAGTAGCTCAGGATCGTGTTCACCAGTAATGTCAAATTGCAGTGATGATTGGACAGAAAGACTGGAGCTTTGTCAGTGGAAACGTTTTTTTTTTCTAATCTGTATAAGCACCTTTAAACTTTGGCAAGGTTCTAAATACCTATATGTGTTTAGCTTCCACTCACTTATGTTCATAACAATATGTTCAAACATGCCTCACAAGGAGTCTGTTAAGCATTTTGTGTACAGACTTTTCAGCATGTGGAAGGGCATCCAACCACCGATTTTTACATGAAGAGACAACCCACTCTTCTCTGGTTTCATTTCTCAAGTCGTCTTCAGCTTTGTGGCAGCTTTTTGGTGCACAAGGTCACACTGAATAACACAAAGGCATCCAAAAAACATACAATTACAACACACTTTGGGCAATTTCTGTGAAATGCTTATATCTGCTATGTAGTTCTCTCTGTAAAGATGTGCAGCAGAGACATAATACTTTTTTTCATTATCGTTCAAACTGAATAGACTCATTTAGTGTAACAATGTGTAACCTATCAGATAATGTGGAAGCAAATTAAGTCTTATAGGCTGTGTGCATGTGGGTGTGCCCAGTTCACTGTAGTGGAAGATATATAAAGCACAACTGCAGCAAGTTAGTGACTCATCAGGTGTGATACTGTCAGTCAGGTGTAATCATGCTCTGTCCAACAAGAGCACTCCAGCTGCTCTTACTCCTGCTGCTGCACGAAAGCAGCTCAGCTGTTCACAATGACGCCACAGAGTCAGTGAGTCTGCAGCCGGTCCTGGACACTCAGGACCAGCCAGCTGATGAAGACACAAATCAGGCCAGGAACGGAGGGAGACCACTGGTTGACACTGTGCATCAGGGTGAGTCCAAATAGTTACGCATTGGCTTATATATCTGACTACTGGCAGCTGTGAATACTACAGAATACTATTTTAGTCAGTGTAGAGTTGTGTAAGGCAACTATTTTTTCCCAAACTTTCAGACTGATTACAAGAGAAGTAGACCCTGTTATTTAGGGAAGAAGAGTTAGGAAGGAAGAAAGGAAGACAGAAAAAATAAAACAAAAGGAAGACATGAAAGATTGATAATGGTGGGTAAAAATAAGTCAATAGAGTAGCCACACATTATAGTCATGGTACTACTTTATTACATCGTATTTGGAATCAGACTTGAGATAAATATTTTTGTACTTAAGCTGTGGTTTTATATATTCATCCAAACAAGTAGACAGACAAGAAAGATCCACCTGCTCTTGCTGCCTCGTAGCTACGTCTTCTATCTGTCTTTTTACAGAATGGTCTGTCCAGTTCTTTATCAAAGAAATTAGAAATGTCAAATGAAAAACATAAATCTTTATCTCATTCAGATATAGCCTTTATTTAAAGTTAACAGCGGGAGTAAGCGCCAGGAAACACAAAATAGTAGTGTTTCAGATCAGTCCTGACAGACTGGGAACTGTTTCCTGGATGTGTTCATGAGTGAAATCTTTTTAAAACATTTTGACACCATGTTGGGGTTATCAGTACTGAGATTTACCAGTACAATATGAATGCAATGGTCAGCTGTTCAAGATGACTCCACAGTGATAAGAAGCTATTTGTGTAAGGGTAATGAAGGTTATTTATAAAGGGATACCCCTACCCTCTGAGAGTTGGAATGATTTCACTGGTTGACTGATACTCTGCAAAATTGCTGACTGTGCTAAATTAGTGAAATGCCCTTTTTATGATTTTTATGGTTTTTATGTTTCACTTGTATTTTATATATGTGTACAGCACTTTGGCCATCTGTGTTGTTTTAAAGCGCTATATAAATAAAGTTGGATTGGATTTTAATTCTGTCACATTTTTTACATCAGTATTAGGAGAGCTTTATGTAACTGAGTTGTCTTGTGTCAGGTCCAGACCAGAACCAGGTGGGCTGCAGGGAGCTGAGGTCCACAAAGTACATCTCTGATGGCCAGTGCACGAGCGTCAACCCCATCAAGGAGCTGGTGTGTGCAGGAGAGTGTTTGCCAGCCCACCTGCTGCCCAACTGGATTGGGGGTGGTGGTTACTCTGGGAGGTACTGGAGCCGCCGTGATGCCCAGGAGTGGCGGTGTGTCATCGACCGGACCAGGACCCAGCGTATCCGGCTTCAGTGCCATGATGGCAGCTCCAGGACCTACAAAATAACTGTAGTGACCTCCTGCAAGTGCAAGCGCTACACCAGACAGCAGAATGATTCAGGACACACTAACACATCTGCCCAGAGTGGGAAACAAAGGAAAAACCTGGAGAAAGCTGGACTGCCCGAGTTCTCGACCGGGAGACAGACTGACAACTAAAACTCACAGAACTCTGCAGTTACAAAGAACGTCTCCAAACAGTACCACCTGTTTTCATCATAAAGTGTACAGATGAATCCTTTATGTGCAAATGACATCCCGAATCGTCTCCTGATTTAAGTTACTGTGATACAGAAAACTGTTTTAAATGAGTCTGTGGCCCAAAAAAAGAGCTAAATTTCTTTCTATCAGAAAGTGACACTTTCAGATCAGTCTCCTGTCAGTGTACTTAGGACTGATCTGGAATCAGGGAATGCTTAAGAGAATGTTTCATTTTGGTTTGTGTTCAGGCGCAGTGCTGCTGAGATAAGCAGGAGGGCCTCAAGTAGCTGTGCACAACTATTTCTATAACATGCATCTTGTGGCTAGTTCTAACTCCTGCATCATGACAGCATCTGATCGATATAGTTCCATGTGTATTCGTGTACAATTGCTGGGCATTTAACCACGTTATGCATACAGGAGGCAGCTTTATAAGCCACAGAAGATTAACGCTAGTCCCAGACATACTGCCCCTTACTGGGTTAAACTGTAGTGAGCATACTTATGCTTCACTGTAGAGAAGAATAGACCACAGTAGATTTTGTGCTAATGAGCCTTTCTAAGGATTCAAAACACTGAGTGTAGTTCTGTCAAAGTTTTCTTCCTGTTAAAAGGGAGTTTTTTCTTCTCACAGTCACCTTGTGCACGCTCAGGACGGGGGATTGGATCGAAGTTTTTGTATGAATTGCACTTGTTTGGAATTTAATGAATTGGAATTGATTGGACTATGATTGTTTCACAGTGAACTGGATTGCCTTTGACAAGATATTTGTTTTGATTTGGCGCTATATAAATAAAAAGACTTGAACTTGGAAAGACTAGAAGAACATCATAGTTTGATAGTAAATCTCAAAATCAAACAAAGGATTTTATTAACACAAATACTGTATTCACCTGCTGGGTCATGCTTACAGACAGCATTTCTTTGAGTGAGATGCTACACTGGTGGGTTTAATGGTTGGGACTTTGCTTTAATAACTATATAGACTATGCTGAAAGTGGACAACTTGCTGAACAGAAAAATAATGAACATTTCTTCATGACATTAACAAAAAGCGCAGCCCAGGTAAAACTTAAAATCATTCAATTCATCCTTCCATATTTGATCAGAATCAAGTTAAAATTTACACTGTACACAAGAACTCACGACAAACTAGACAGATATTATAAGCAATGTTAATGAATGTTCAAGTAACAATAAAGCTGCAGTGTAATGTCAAACAATGCCCCAGTGTGTTAGGACAGGGATTTGGGATGTATAGGAATGAAGTGCAAAGATCATTTTACCATTAAGCATTGCTATGTAAACCTTATTAATAGACTTATTGATAACAAAATAATTCTATGACATATACATGTTTTTAATGTGAAATTTGATTTATATGAGAAAGAGGGACGCTTAGACAGCCAATAGTGAATCTGGATGCGAGTTAAATCTTCTGGGGGTTTTCAGAATAAATAATAATAATTTTCACTAGACAGTTGAAGCTCCTTTTTGTATTTTTCTGCATCATCTAATGTAATAAGGGTAGTTTTACAAAGCTGTGGCCCTGCCAGAATGCTGCAGGCATGCCAGACAGGCTCGCTGTAAACAGGAACTCCCAAACAACAGAAGCATTAGTCAGTGATGAAACTCAGCTTTCAACAGCTGCCATACTTTGTTTAGCTGTGAAGGATATACCTTCACCTCCAGGCCAGTGCGGCTTGTTCCAGCTGCAGCAACATGTTAAGACACTTTATTCTCTTATGTAGCCATTCATCTTTTTTCCCTCTAACCACTGTGAGCAAAGATAGGGAGTGAAAAGAATCACCTGCAGAGTGACAACAGGATGTTTAACTTGTGTTACCTCCAGTGGGAAAGGGCTGATATGTCTTTGTCTCTTATATCCTGTAGATAGAATGATGGGACTTCGGAGCAACATTAAGTCTTGTAATGTTGATTAGCAGGGCTCCAGGTTTTTAGGCAGTCTTTTTGTATCATTGCTAGTAGAAACTGAGGTGTAAATAAATACATTTATTCAAACACTATGGACTTAACGCTTTTATTTTCCTTTTGCATATTAAGCATACAACATCATGCATATGGTGGTGGAACATACAGTTATACAAACATTAATTTCCTACTGATAATGATATATGCAACCCATGCTATATAAGGTAGATGTGTAGCTGGAAGCAGTACTGTGTAAATGCACATCTAGCAATATGAGCAGCTGGAGCTAATTCTCATCTGTAAACTCTACCTTGTAGCTCTGATGAAGTTTGTTTTTGACTATTGACTTTTAATAGTCTGTGTCTTAAGCTCTGTGCACTCTGAGCGAGCCTCGGCTGTCTCAGATCAAAGACTGATTGTGGCTAAAAACAGTAGATCAGACAGTGTGAGAGCTTCAAAGACTGCCTTTGGCTTGGTTTTGCAACCATAGTTAGCCAATGTGTTGTCAAAGCAGACCCACTTATCATCTGGCAGTAGGACTGCTGTTACAACCTTAGAGAACAACTAAATGTGAATGTCCCATTCTTATATGGTCCATTTTTATGCTTTACATGTTTCTTATTCACCCATTCATACAGACACTCATACAGTACTTCTCCTTATATATTTTCATAGTATTTATGCACCCTTTTTTTCTCTGCAGTTACAAATGGATACACTCCAGGTGTAATAGTTTTAGCTCCCCTTCCTTTGACAACTGTTACAGCCTCTACGTATACATTAACTTATGGGAGTAACAGTCTGAGCAGAGATCAGACCTCCTCCAGCTCTTCCAGGGGCATGTAGCGTGTTTCCAAGCCAGCTGAGACACAGCATCTCCCCAGCAGCTCCCCAGTGTGTCCTTAGGCTTCCTCCCAGTAGGACATGTGAAAATACTTCCCCTGGGAGACAACCAGACTTCATCTATACTAGATGCCCAAACCACCTCAGTTGTCTTCTTTCAATGCAGAGCAGAGGAACAGCAACTTGTCTCTGGGCCCTTACCAGATGACGGAGCTCCTCACTCTTCAGAGAAAGCTCAAATCTGTCACTTACCCGATGGCAACTGGGGATCCAGCTCCAGCATTTAGTATATTTTAGATTTCCATTCAACTATTATTTTTTTATTGCAGAGTGTATGTAAGGGTTAAGATTGTAAGGCACTGTATGTATTAATCACCACTCTCAACTTGGAGTGTCTTATGTGCACAGACACGGATTATAGGCAGTCAGAGGAGAAAGGACAAGACAATTGGTTCACCAGTATTGTTTTCCAAATGTGGTTTTGTCATTAAACAAAAGACATAGGCTACTACATGTAAAAAATATTAAATGCTTTGTAATGTTTTTAATATGCTATATACTTTGTAATTTAATGCCACATCACTTTAATTCTCTGAAAGTGGATGTACTCAATATTGTAATTTACAACTTAAAACATGTGCAAGTAAGAACACGTTTGTGACTATTCCTAGCCAGTCAGTGTTTAATTAGCTAATGATTCAACTCAAACATTAATCTCAACGGAAAGACATTTCCATACCTGCCACACTGCTCGAACAGACAGTCATAGACAAAACATATTTAGCAAGGAATTCTTCATGGAAGCCTCTGGCTGGCATATATTGCACTTGAGCTGCATTCATTAACTATGCTTTGGGTAAGAACCTGTACACGAGAATGCCAACAAACGACACAAATTACTCAGCCTTGGACAGCATGAAATAAATTTCCATTGCTATGCTGATGATACTCAGCTGTACTTATCTATAAAACCAGAACTGTCTGCTTCTAAATTCAGACAAACTGAAGTCGTTATCTTTGGACCTGAGTGCTTCAGGGAGAAACTGTCCAGCTATATAGTTACTCTAGATGGTATTTCCTTGGCTTCTAGTTCTACAGTGAGGAACCTTGGAGTTATTTTTGACCAGAATTTATCATTTGACTCACATATAAAACAGGTTTCTAGGACTGCCTTCTTTCACCTTCGTAATATTGTTAAAATCAGGAACATCTTGTCTCAGAGCGATGCAGAAAAACTGCTCCATGCATTTGTTACTTCAAGATTGGACTACTGTAATTCTTTATTATTGGGCTGTCCCACATATTCTCTGAAAAGCCTTCAGCTGATCCAAAATGCTGCAGCCAGAGTTTTGATGAGAACTAACAGGAGAGATCATATTTCTCCAGTTTTAGCTTCTCTTCATTGGCTCCCTGTTAAATTCAGAATAGAATTTAAGATTCTTCTCCTCACATATAAAGCTCTTAATGACCGAGCTCCATCATATCTTAAAGATCTCATTGTAAGATATTTTCCTAACAGAGCACTTTGCTCTCAGACTGCAGGTTTACTTGAGGTTCCCAGAGTTTCTAAAAGTAGAATGACCTCCAGTTTGGCTTCAGGAAGCAGACACCCTCTCTACCTTTAAGACCAGGCTTAAAACTTTCCTTTCTGATAAAGCTTTTAGTTAGGGATGGCTCAGGTGACCCTGAAACATCCCATGGTTAAGCTGCTATAGGCCTAGACTGCTGGGGGACCTCCCATGATGCACCTCTCCTCCGTCTGCTCTCTTTATGTACATAAGACATTGTTTTTGTCATTAACTTGTGTTTCCCTGTTCCAACAGGTACCCTTTGAATGGTGTTATGGTGTTTGTTGTCCCCTCTTTCCTGTCCTCTTAACCCCCAGCTAGTCGAGGCTTAGAGGCTTGTAAATATTCAGGTTAGCTAAAGCTACTACAAGTAAAATGACAGGTTACTGTTGTCTTGCAACTGTGTACTGATCAGCATTTACCCACCTTGTGATTTAAAAAGGAAAAACAAAAACCATGAAAATCTGGTATTATTAGTAACAAAGCAAGTGTTACATTCAATTTACATACATACTGATAATATATTGACCATTGGGTGACACTGGTACATGTAACTTGACTTATTTTTTAAGTCAAGTTACATGTACCAGCTATTTCTCTCTCCCTTCGTATCACTGCCTGCTGTGTAGAGCGTGCAGACCGAAGTGCAGACCGAGCAGTCCCCTGCTTCCGAGCAGCAAAAACCGTAACAGGCGCAGCTGTCGGCAGGCGGCAGCAGGCAGGGATACGAAGGGAGAGAAAATAGGGCCAAGCGATTGTGAGGTCTGACTTTTTCCTGGAGAACGATTTTGTGATGCAAATGTATTACTCTTTTGAACACATATTGTTTTGAGAAGCAAAACGCTTTATTTTTTAAACCCCAGTCAACTAGCCGGACTACCTTCGTCAACGCCAAAACGAGGCTGGAACTCAGCTCATAGGACACAGAAGGGGGTAAGAAAATGTTCAGAAATGATGTTGCTAGTGTAACCGATGTAACCAGCTAATAGTTTTTTGTTAATTTCACCATAAATCCATTTTTCTCTTGTTCTTATTTTGTTGTTAATTTCAATTGTTTTGTAATATTTTTTTATTGGGAGCTTTTTTTTATTTTGTTTTTATTGCGTTACCGGAACTTATTGGTGATGTCACATCCTGTCAATTCGCGCTAATCTTCTCAGTTGGTCTCTGGGATCGCTGAGTAGCTGTAAGTTGACAGAGTGGTTCTGTATATAAGTTGTTGAAATAAGTTAAAAATGCTAAATTGAGATGTTAATGTTATTTTGCGCAGGTCACAAGTGTTTGTTCCTTTGTTAGCGAGCTGTATATTAATGTGTGTATGTATGAATATATATGTGTATGGCACAGTTAGATTTGAGCCAAGCTAACTGCGCGTGCATAGCACAGAAACTGCAACGCTGAAAGTTACCAATGATCTCCTTTTAGCCTCTGATAGCGGACTTGTGTCTGTGCTTGTCCTGTTGGATCTCAGTGCTGCATTTGATACGGTCGATCACAGTATCTTATTACAGAGACTTGAACATGTTATTGGGATTAAAGGAACTGCACTAGGCTGGTTTAAGTCATATTTATCTGATAGATTTCAGTTTGTTCTTGTAAATGAAGAATCTTCCTCACACACCAGAGTAAGTCGTGGAGTTCCTCAGGGTTCTGTGCTTGGACCGATTCTTTTCACTTTATACAGACTTCCATTAGGTAACATTATTAGAAAGCATGGCATAAATTTCCATTGCTATGCTGATGATACTCAGCTGTACTTATCTATGAAACCAGATGAACCCAATAGGTTGGTCAGACTACAAGCATGTCTTAAAGACATAAAGACCTGGATGACTCAGAACTGTCTGCTTCTAAATTCAGACAAACTGGAGTCGTTATCTTTGGACCTGAGCGCTTCAGGGAGAAATTGTCTAGCTATATAGTTACTCTAGATGGTGTTTCCTTGGCTTCTAGCTCTACAGTGAGGAACCTTGGAGTTATTTCTGACCAGAATTTATCATTTGACTCGCATATAAAACAGGTTTCTAGGACTGCCTTCTTTCATTTTCGTAATATTGTTAAAATCAGGAACATCCTGTCTCAGAGTGATGCAGAAAAACTGCTCCATGCATTTGTTACTTCAAGATTGGACTGCTGTAATTCTTTATTATTGGGCTGTCCCACATATTCTCTGAAAAGCCTCCAGCTGATCCAAAATGCTGCAGCCAGAGTTCTGATGAGAACTAACAGCAGAGATCATATTTCTCCAGTTTTAGCTTCTCTTCATTGGCTCCCTGTTAAATTCAGAATAGAATTTAAGATTCTTCTCCTTACATTCAAGGCAAACACAAGAAACGTGTGCTAAAGAAAAAAAAAAGAAAAAAGGACCAGACTCAGTGAGTAATTCCTTATACTCCCTATATATCCCAGTGAGCAGTGCTGACCAACATATCATTGGGGACATCAGGTGGGAACCTCCTTTTATCAGTGTTTCGTCTAGTTGGGCCCACGACACCTCCAGGAGGCTAGACAATGACCACTGGCGTCCCAGAGTCACCCCCCTAATGCCAGCCAACACTGCTCCTCACACCACAACATCCACCTTTTTTTTTTTACAGCCACAAGCTACCTCAGCCTCTCACCAACTGCACACCAGTCACAGCGGGGTGGGGATACAAACCCTGGTTCGGGTAGGGGGTAATGAAAGCATAGAGGGTGCCAGAGGTGGAGACAGGATAAGACAGACTAGCAGATTCAGCAGACAAACTCACCTAAACAGTCAATCAGCAAAAATGCCAGCAAAAACTAAGCCATTCAACTCACTCAAAGCCAACTCACCCAAAATGGCCGCCTGATTTCAAAAGCCTAACATGGGCCAAACCCTCCACTTAAATATCATGAATTTCTTCTTTGCTTCTTCCAAGAGTCTGTTTACTCTAAGTGCTCCCCCTGCTGGGCCCCCAGCTGCTATTGCTTCTTCTAATCCAAATCCACTGACTGGACTTTACTGCCTCATCTGACACTTCCTTCACTATTTTCCTCACACTCTGTCCACTTACACCCAGCTCCCTCAACAATGAGACAACAGACTTTGCAACAAATCCTCTACATCCTACTTCCACTGGACAGATTCTAACTTTCCATCCTCGCTGCTCTGCTTCTGCCCCCAACTCCACATATCTAAGCTTTTTCCTTTCATATGCTTCTGCTACTAATTTTTTTTTTTTTTTTTTTCCTTTATTTAGCCATGATTGTCCCATTGAGACTAAGAGTCTCTTCTGCCAGGGAGTCCTGGTCAAAATGGCAGCTTACATACAGTTCCAGACGCAGACAGACACAAAACATATAATAAGGAAAATAAACTTACAAAAAATACATTAAGAGAAAAAATAATAATGATAAACTTAGGCCTACATAAAACATAGCATCAGATCAAGGTTATGTGGTGTATGTTTAAAAACAATGACATTCCTCTGTGTAAACAGCATTAATTTCCCTCTTAAAAGTCTCCAAAGAGGGCAGAGAATCCATACACAATATATTCTGCAACTCAATCCATAGGTGAGGAGCATAAAAAGAAAAGCCTGTCTTCCCTAATTCAGTACGAGGAGTGCAAGACTGAAGTAACAACTTCTGTGAGGAACGTGTACCACAAGATGAAGTGCAAAGAGTCAATAAATTACAGATATAATGGGGAAGTTTACCCAACAATGCCTTAGCAATAAAAAGTAACATATGCAATTTACGCCTTAAATACAGAGATGGCCATTGGACTTTAGAGTATAGATCACAATGGTGAGTTCTTGAGGGGGCACCTGTTACAAATCGCAATGCAGAATGATAAACTGCGTCCAGCTTCTTGAGGAAGCATAAGGGCGCATGCATATAAATTGTATCACCATAATCCAACACTGAGAGAAAAGTACTCTGGACCAGCCTTTTTCTTGCTAAAAATGAAAAACAATTTTTCATACGAAAATAAAAACCAACCTTAGGCCTTAGCTTTCTTAAAAGATTATTGATATGCACTTCAAATGTGAGCTTTTGGTCTAACCAAATACCAAGATATGTGTAAGAAATAACCCGCTCCAGGAAGGTACCATCAAGTGTTGTTAAGTTACCATCAGGATATGCTCTTGATCGTGTGAAAATCATACTTCGTTTTATTTGTGTTTAGTGCTAATTTTAACTGCAATAATGCATTTTGAATGGATATGAAGGACGTTTGTAAAGAATCCAAGGCATCTTGCACTGAGGTACTAACAGTGTATAGAATGGTATCATCTGCATATAGATGTACCTTGGCTAGATTTAGGCCCTTATCTATATCATTAATATACAGAGAAAACAAGATTGGGCCAAGAACTGACCCTTGCGGGACACCTGCTTTTATGGTAAGTAAGGGTGATTGAAGGTTCTCTAGGGCAACACACTGTGTTCTGTTAACTAAATAATTTGAAAACCATTGTAACACTGGGCTACTAAAACCTATAGCCTTAAGTCTATGCAATAGTATTTTAAAATCAACAGTATCAAACGCCTTGGAGAGGTCAACAAAAAGTGCACAACATGATTTTTTTGTGTCCAAGGCAGAAATATAATCATTTAAAACAGATAACAATTCCAGTACTATGACCTTGCCTGAAGCCTGATTGAGTTGAACTTAAAATATTGTTTTCAGCTAAGTAGTGTTTCATTTGCTCACTGACAAGAGATTCAAACACTTTAGCTAGGGTTGACAACCTAGAAATGGGTCGATAATTATCTAAGATAGACGGGTCACCCCCTTTTAGAAGTGGCAATACTTGAGCTGATTTCCAAGATTCTGGGATACATCCACTTGTTAAACTAAGGTTAAAAATAGCAGCAATGGCATCAGAAATTAAAAATGCAGCAGTTTTATAAAAGAATGGTTCAATTTGATCAGGACCTGCTGATTTTTTACAATCCAAGTTTGCCAACGCCTTTCGTACCTGCGAGGTGGATATATGAGTAAAATTAAAATAACTAGTATTAGATAGAGTACATATGTGGTCAGTATTTGTTACATCAGTTTTAGTCTGAGTCATAACCCCTGCATTTATGAAGTGCTCATTGAAGGCATTTACAATGTTTTGTTTCCCTATAATTTCCCCTTTGCTGCATGAAAGAGAGTTTGGAAGGGTAGGTGGCGCCATTGTACCTTCAGTAGATTTGATCAGTTTCCAAAACTTTTTAGGGTCATTTAGATTTTCATTTATCATTTCAAGGTAATAACCACTTTTTGCGTTCTTCACTAATCTTGTGCACCGGTTTCTGAGAGTCCTGTAGTTCAACCACAGATTGGGGTCATTATGTTTCTTAGCATTTGCCCAGGCTCTGTCCCTTTCTCTAATGGCCACAGCAATATCATCGTTGAACCAAGGATTGTTTTTACCACTTATTCTAAAAGATCTCAATGGAGCATGTTTGTTAATTAAAAAAAGAAAAGTTGCTTTAAAAAAGTCCCAAGCCTCTTCTACAGTAGTCATATTACACACATAGTGCAAATCACTACGAAAAACATCATGCAAGAAGGCCTGCTCATTGAAATGCTCATAGTCCCGTTTGAAGACATATCTTGGACTAGATTTTGGTGGCTTACAATCTCTAACACAAGCAATTGTGCAGTGGTCACTGATATCATTGCAGAATATACCAACAGCAGTATATTTATGTGGGGTATTTGTGAGGATGACATCCAATAAAGTTGACTTGTTCATGTCTTTTAAATTAATCCGCGTGGGCGCATGCACTAATTGCTCAAGATGCAGCGCATCACAAATGTCCTTAAGCGCGTTTGACGATGCGGAAAACCAGTCCCAGTTTAGATCTCCCAGCAGTAGGAGCTCGTTGTCCATGTATTTGTGCAGCACTTCAGATAGCGCAGTTGCAGCCTCAGCTGCTGCAGACGGTGAGCGATAACACCCAATTACTGTAAGGCCGGCACTGTTTGGCATGATAAGTTTTATTGCCAATAATTCAAAAAATCTTGGTCTAGTGACAGACTCGATGATTGAGCACTCCAGTGCTGTTTTGATGTAGGCTGCCACGCCCCCTCCCCTTTTCATCCGATCCGACCGGAAGATGGTGTAGCCATCAATGTTTATCATTTCATTTGTGATAGAGGAGTTCAGCCAAGTCTCTGTTAAAACCATTATGTCACAGTCAGTTGACTTTGCCCAAATACGCACGGATTCTATTTTGTTAATTAGACTGCACACGTTTGTATGAATGACACGTAGCCCGTTTGAGCTTTTGAGATCGGATGGAGTCTCAAGCTCAATTTGACCAGGGCCTGGGTTAGGGTGAATATTTCCTGCCAGCAACAGCAGAACAAGCATCCAGGCATCCACATCCACATCCCGCCGGCGGCGGTCACCCCGAACCGCAGGTGCAGGCCTAGTCAGCCACAGGGGAGACAGTCCAGACTCCCGCACTCCATGCGAGATTTGATCTGCACCGTCCGATACAGTCCATCGTAGAGACGAAGGGGGAAATCCAGCCACAAACGGCATCGTAACAGTCCTCGCAGAGGCATTCCAGCAATCCAGGCCATGATCAGCGATGCTTCCCGAGTTGAAAGTCGGAAAGAACGCCAACAGGTAGATCAAAGTAATCCAAGTCATTTTTTGCTGGTTTAGGCTACCATCGATTCTTCAAAGTTCTATGTGCCAACTGTATCAGTGTGGTTTAGTAAGCAAACGCGAGTAAACAGTAAACACACATTTTGGAACACATTATAGGCTATATATTGTGGTTACTGAGACAGGGACAAAACAAACAAACACCTATGCCGCCATCTTGAACCATCTTGAACGCCACTTCAGTAGAAGTAGGGAGTAGTTCCTCCCAAGGAACAGTCAGCTCTATGAAATAGACTCTCATTCTACTCCTAGACCACAAGACTATATCAGGCCTTAGATTTGTAGAGGCTATCTCCTGGGGAACAACAAGCTTATTTCCTAAATCTATCTGCATCTCCCAATCACAACCATCCTCCAAGCTGCCGTGCCTCCTTTTCGTCTTTTTAACTTTCTCCCCCTCTTGAACAAACTGAATTGCAACTCTCTTCACCTTAGACCCTCCTGAGTTTATCTGCCTTCGTTTATCTTCAATACCTGCAGCTAAGCTTCTTAATACTTGGTCATGTCGCCATGTATACCGGCCTTGTGACAGACTAACCTTACAACCTGACAAAATATGCCTTAGAGCTGCAGTACCTGAACATAATGAACATAACGGGTCTCCATTTACCCAGAGTTTTAGGTTCTGGGGAGTTGGCAATACATTATATGTTGCCCCTATCAAAAATCGAATAGTCCTTTCGTCCATACTCCACAGTTCTTTCCAACTAAGCTTTTTCTTCTCTACACCTTCCCAATTCAAGCACCGTCCCTGCTTAGCCTGAGCCACTGCCTTTGCACCCCTTAACATTTCCTCCTGTCTACGAACCTGCTCAACAACTAGCTTTCTCTTCTCCTTGGGACCTGCTCTACTCCACACTGGTTTGCCTGGGACAAGCCCCAAGCCTCCCCGGCCTATTTGCACATTACCCACAATCTCTGCATGTCTAAGAGTTGCTTCTGCCTCCTGAGCTGCCATTCTTGGTTTCCACTTCCTCCCCTTGGTTGGGTTTGGAACCACCTTACTAACTACCACATCTTTACTCCCAGCTAACAGGAGCTCTGTCCTAACTTTAGTACTTTAAACACCTCTACTAGACTAGATATTGGGAGCTGGAGTATGCCTTTCCCATACAGTGCCACTGTACTTAAACATCTAGGAATACCTAGCCACTTCCTAATATAAAAACTAACTAATCTTTCCATTTTCTCTACAACAGATAATGGAATCTCATACACAGACAGTGGCCACATCAACCTAGGAAACAATCCAAACTGCAGACACCACAGCTTCAACTTTCCTGGAAGCTCTGATTTATCTATTCCATCCAGTCTCTCAGCAACATCTTTCCCAAACTGCACTGCCCGCTCTCCATCATTCATGTCTGCCTGGTACCACCTGCCTAAACTCTTTACTGCCTTATCCCTAATTATTGGAATGTTTTCTTCATCTATTACAAACTTTCTATCACTTAATTTCCCTCTACTTATTGAGATACTTCTAGACTTAGTAGGTTTGATTTTCATCCCAGCCCACTTTAGATGTTTATTAAGTCTCTCAAGTATTCCCTTCATACATGGCACTGTTGTAGTCACTAACGTCATATCATCCATGTATGCTCTAATTGGTGTAAGGCGCATGCCATCCTGACGTCTCTCTCCACCTACAACCCACTTGGAAGCTCTAATAATTATCTCCATCGCCATTGTAAATGCTAATGGAGAAATCGTACACCCTGCCATAATGCCTATTTCTAGCGTCTGCCAACCTGTTGTGAAACCTGCTGTACTTAGGCGCAGTCTAATATCCTGAAAATATGCTCTTACTAAGTTAACAACTACCACAGGCACTCTAAAATACTCAAATGCTTTCCAAATAAGTCTATGTGGCACTGAACCAAATGCATTTGCTAGATCCAGAAATATAACATGCAAGTCTTTTTTCTCAGTCTTGGCTGTCTGAATCTGATGCCAAATCATGCTAGTGTGCTCTAAACACCCTGCAAAACCTGTTATTCCTGCCTTCTGTACAGTAGCATCTATTAAGCTATTCTTTTCTAAATAACTAGCTAATCTCTGTGCAACTAAACTAAAGAAAATCTTCCCCTCTACAGAGAGAGATCATCCGGAACTGACTCAGGTCTGAGGACTCTTTCTCCTTTGGAATAAGAACGCCTCCTGCCCTACGCCATGCTCTAGGAATAACCTGTTTCTCCATCCATCCATTATCTTCCGCTTGTCCGGGGATCGGGTCGCAGCTCTTCTGGGAGGACCCCGAGGCGTTCCCAGGCCAGCCGAGAGACATAAGCCGCTTTCGGACTGTAGGAACCTTTGGCAGTTCTAATAACCTTTTAATCCGCGGGGCCGTTTTCTCCCGTGTTCGGACATACAGGAACTCGGGGCTTTCTCCCTTAGTTCCTATAACTATTTAGCTCCTTCTCCGAGGTCGGGTCTTTTCATGGTTCTATAGAACGAATCTAAGGGAGGTGTGTGGTGGTCGGTAGCTACGCCCCATGTAATTCTATCACGGCTGAAATGTCTCCTCATATGACACAGACACAACCGGCGGGTGTTTAATAAGTTAAACTTACACTGGTCTCATTTGTCTGCAGCGCTCTGCTCTCCTTTCTTCCTTCATGAAATAAAAAAGTATCTCCTGACTCTCTCTGTGAGCTCTTCCAGCCTCGATGTTAGACGCCTGATGTGATTGTCCATGATTAATATCACCATCATGCAGACCATAAACACGGTGGCCTCCCCACTCTCCATATTAGCTTCTTGGTGGTGTTTTTTTCTACTCTCCTTACTTTTACCGTTTTGTTTTGTGTTTGAATGTAGCGCTAAACGGCTAACGGCTAACACGTCACTGAAGCAGACGGCTGCGCGCGGCGCATCAGTCCCTATCAGGTCCCGACTCATGTGCGAATGCAGACTGAAACAGTTCCGCTGGGGAAGGATAGTTATCAGAACGAAATTCGAGGAGGGTAGTTCTGATAACTACTTTCTTAGAACTGTCTGTCCGAAAGCGGCTATAGTCTCTCCAACGTGTCCTGGGTCTTCCCCGGGGCCTCCTCCCAGTGGGACGGGCCCGGAACACCTCACCGGGGAGGCGTCCAGGAGGCATCCTAACCAGATGCCCGAGCCACCTCATCTGACTCCTCTCGATGCGGAGGAGCAGCAGTTCTACTCCGAGCCCCTCCCGGATGACCGAGCTTCTCACCCTATCTCTAAGGGAGAGCCCAGACACCCTGCGGAGGAAACTCATTTCGGCCGCTTGTATTCACGATCTCGTTCTTTCGGTCACCACCCACAGCTCGTGACCGTAGGTGAGGGTAGGAACATAGACTGAGCGGTAAATCGAAAGCTTCGCCTTCTGGCTCAGCTCCTTCTTCACCACGACGGGCCGGTGCAGAGCCCGCATCACTGCAGACGCCGCACCGATCCGTCTGTCAATCTCCTGTTCCATTCGTCCCTCACTCGTGAACAAGACCCCGAGATACTTGAACTCCTCCACTTGGGGAAGGATCTCATTCCCGACCCGGAGAGGGCATTCCACCCTTTTCCGGCTGAGGACCATGGTCTCAGATTTGGAGGTGCTGATTCTCATCCCAGCCGCTTCACACTCGGCTGCGAACCGCTCCAGTGAGAGCTGAAGGTCACGGCCCGACGACGCCAACAGAACCATATCGTCCACAAAAAGCAGAGACCCGATTCTGAGGTCGCCAAAACGGACCCCCTCAACGCCCTGGCTGCGCCTAGAAATTCTGTCCATAAAAATTATGAACAGAATCGGTGACAAAGGGCAGCCCTGACGGAGTCCAACCCTCACAAGAAACATGTCTGACTTACTGCCGGCAATGCGGACCAAACTCTGACACCGGTCATACAGAGACTGAACAGCCCATATCAAGGAGTCTGGCACTCCATACTCCCGGAGAACCCCCCACAAGAATCCCTGAGGGACACGGTCGAACACCTTCTCCAAGTCCACAAAACACATGTAGACCGGTTGGGCGAACTCCCATGCACCCTCCAGGATCCTGCCGAGGGTATAGAGCTGGTCCACTGTTCCACGGCCAGGACGAAAACCACACTGCACCTCCTGAATCCGAGATTCGATTATCCGGCGGATCCTCCTCTCCAGTACCCCCAAATAGACCTTACCAGGGAGGCTGAGGAGTGTTATCCCCCTATAGTTGGAACACACCCTCCGGTCCCCCTTTTTAAAGAGGGGGACCACCACCCCGATCTGCCAGTCCAGAGGCACTGCCCCCGATGTCCACGCGATGCTGCAGAGGCGTGTCAACCAAGACAGCACTACAACATCCAGAGCCTTGAGGAACTCAGGACGGACCTCATCCACCCCCGGGGCCTTGCCACCGACGAGTTTTTTAACCACCTCGGCAACCTCAGACCCAGAAATGGGAAGCCCCACGTCCGAGCTCCCCAACTCTGCTTCCTCATCGGAAGGCGTGTCAGTAGGATTGAGGAGGCCCTCGAAGTACTCCCCCCACCGACTCACGACGTCCCCAGTTGAGGTCAGCAGAGCCCCGCCCTCACCATACACGGTGTTGACGGTACACCGCTCCCCCCCCCTGAGCCGCCGGATGGTGGACCAGAATCTCTTCGAGGCCGTCCGGAAGTCGTTCTCCATGGCCTCCCCGAACTCCTCCCAAGCCCGAGTTTTTGCCTCAGCAACCGCCGAGGCCGCATTCCGCTTGGCCTGTCGGTACCCATCAGCTGCTTCCAGAGTCCCACTGGCCAAAACGGCCCGATAGGACTCCTTCTTCAGCTTGACGGCTTCCCTCACCACTGGGGTCCACCAGCGGGTTCGGGGGTTGCCGCCACGACAGGCACCGACCACCTTACGGCCACAGCTCTAGTCGGCCGCCTCAACAATGGAGGCACGGAACATGGCCCATTCGGGCTCAATGTCCCCCACCTCCCCCAAGACATGGCTGAAGCTCTGCCGGAGGTGGGAGTTGAAACTCCTCCTTACAGGGGATTCCGCCAGCCGTTCCCAACAGACCCTCACAATACGTTTGGGCCTGCCAGGTCTGACCGGCTTCCTTCCCCACCAGCGGAGCCAACTCACCACCAGGTGGTGATCAGTTGACAGCTCCACCCCTCTCTTCACCCGAGTGTCCAGGACATACGGCCGCAAGTCCGACGATACGACCACAAAGTCGATCATTGAGCTGCGGCCTAGGGTGTCCTGGTGCCAAGTGCACATATGGACACCCTTATGTCTGAACATGGTGTTCGTTATGGACAGTCCGTGACGAGCACAGAAGTCCAATAACAAAACACCACTCTGATTCAGATCGGGGGGGCCGTTCCTCCCAATCACGCCCCTCCAGGTCTCACTGTCATTGCCCACGTGAGCATTGAAGTCCCCCAGCAGGACGAGGGAGTCTCCCGGAGGAGCACTCTCTAGTGCCTCCTCCAGGGACTCCAAAAAAGGTGGGTACTCTGAACTGCTGTTCGGTGCATAAGCACAAACAACAGTCAGGACCCGTCCCCCCACCCTAAGGCGGAGGGAGGCTACCCTCTCGTCTACCGGGGTGAACCCCAATGTACAGGCGCACAGCCGGGGGGCAATAAGTATGCCCACACCTGCTCTACGCCTCTCACCGCGGGCAACTCCAGAGTGGTAGAGAGTCCAACCCCTCTCGAGGAGGCTGGTTCCGGAGCCCAAGCCATGCGTCGAGGTGAGTCCGACTATATCTAGCCGGAACCGCTTAGCCTCACCCACCAGCTCAGGCTCCTTCCCCAGCAGAGAGGTGACGTTCCACGTCCCAAGAGCCAGCTTCAGTAGCCGAGGATCAGACCGCCAAGGTCTCCGCCTTCGGCTGCCACCCAGCTCACACTGCACCCAACCCCCATGGCCCCTCCCACGGGTGGTGAGCCCGTCAGAAGGGGGACCCGTGTAATTTCTTCGGGCTGTGCCCGACCGAGCCCCACGGGCACAGACCCGGCCACCAGGCGCTCGCCGGCGGGCCCCACATCTGGGCCTGGCTCCAGGGGGAGGCCCCGGTAACCCACATCCGGGCGAAGGTACACGTTCTCCAAAAATCTTCTTCATCATGGGGGTTTTATGAGCTGTTCTTTGTCTGGTCCCTCATCTAGGATCTGTTTGCCATGGGTGACCCTACCAGGGGCTTAAAGCCCCAGACAACATAGCTCCCAGACTCATTGGGGCACGCAAACCCCCCCACCACGGTAAGGTGACAGCTCATGGGGGGGTAACCTGTTTTTTTTTTTAACCTGTTTCTCCCAAACTATTCTTAATCTCCTCCACAAAAACTTTAGGATATCAGGTGCACTTTTATAAACCCGGTAGGGGACTACATTGGCCCTGGGGCCGACGAAGCCTTTGCACGCCTGACTACCTCCTCAACCTCCTTCCACCTAGGTGGTCTAATATCCATCTTATGAGCTATCTCTCCTAATGGTGGCATGTCAGGTGGAAGGCCTGCTACTCTACGCTGCTCAAGATCTGAATATGTATTTCTTAGATACTCTTCCACCTCTGACTTTGTTGCCTTAAGCTGCCCTCCCTTTTCCTGGTTAAACAATCCTTTAACAAACTTGAACGGGTCCCTGTAAAATGCAGTCCAGGCATATTCTTTCTTCTTTCTCTTTTTCCTAAGACATTCAACCCTTCTGAGTATTGCTAGCCTGCCTCTCAATTCTTCCTGCAAAACATTAATTCCCTCCCTCTCTTCTTCTGTAGCTCTTTTCCACTGCTTTCTTAAATTCCTTCTTTCCTTAACCAATTTCTCCATCTCTTTTTGCCGTCTAGACTTAACTGAATGTACTCTTTCAACCCTCTTTCTATCTTGCACCCCAAATCTTTCTACACCATAGGAATAAATTATATCTCCCATCTTCTCTAGCCTATTGCTTGCATTTCCTCCTAACCTACCCAATATTTTTGACAAATCTTTATTGACTGCCTCCCATTCTTTGTTACTATTTGCCCTAGGCTACTTAACTCTAGCTTTCTGCTCTTTATTTCTCTCTCTAACTGGCCTGTTCACCTCAGTATCAGCTGCTTCTTTTACCACACATCTCTTTCTTCCCTGATGCATTTTAAAGCCTCTAACTGATGTTACTTTCTGCCAGCCACAAGGACAAACCTGGAGCTTACTTCCCTCTAGCCTACCACTTTTACTATGTCCAGCTACGCTTTCTTTCCTCTGAGAACTATTCTGGTCAGTTCTAGCCCTAGAGAATAGGTCCGTGCCCCTATCCTTCACTGAGTCGCGTATCCACCTCATAGTCATGTTCGTTCCAGTGTCAGTTGCCATGTAGTCTGCCTGTGATATAAAGCTCTTAATGACCGAGCTCCATCATATCTTAAAGATCTCATTGTAAGATATTTTCCTAACAGAGTCATGTTTTGTTTTATCACAGTTTAGTCTTGTTATCCAGCTCAGCCGCGTTTTGTGTTAACCTTGTTTTTGACTAATAAATCAAGTCTTGTTTTTCAAAAGTCCGCATTCGTATCCTTCCACGCCTCACACCCATGCATCGTAACAGAGGCGAACTATCCCTTTAATGACTTGCTTCAAAATAAAAACAGTTGAGTTACAAGCCTCAAGAATTATTCCCGAAAACATGGATAGTGTAATATTTACTTTACAATAAACTTTTAGATTTTATAGGCCAGTCACTGACACTGAGCATGTAATGCTCTATGCTACAATCACATCCATTGATCTACATCTGAACCACAATACTTTATCTGAACAGTGAGTCCACATCCTACCAAAGCAATATAATAATAATATAGAACAATATTATCTTTTGATTACAACAAACATATTTTGACCTGAAGAGTTCACACATAGTTAAAATGGGGGATTACAGCACGGACTGTAATGCTGCTGGCCTCTGAAAAGTAAAAAGTAACACCACAGAAAAGTGTCAGGAAACAGGAGAGCAACAATACACACCAGAACAAACAGCAATCCCTCACAACACAATATTGTACCTTTGCTGGGTCACAGCCTACCTCTGCAGTATAAAGCTTGTCTACCGTAAAAGTTAATCTCCTTCTTTCTTATTTTGTGAATCATATCTGTGGCATTGTTTTTGTACTGTGCACATCAAAGAGAGGGAGGGGGTCACATCAAAAGCTTCCATGTCAAAAGACCAAAATAGAATCATACAAAGGGCCATTTAGTTGTTAAGAGTCCTGGGGCATGAAACTATGAATGATGGCTGCTTCTGAATGTCTGCATGCTTTGCAGTCTATAGCCTTAAAAAGTAAAAGACAGTTTATTCTCTCCTGCAGACACACCTGTTTCTCATTCAGGCTGGATGTCAGCTGAAGATGCTCTCAGAGCCACAACACACAAAATTCTGTCCAGACAAAAACTGCTGTGTTTCACAGCCACACAGGGATTATGTGCTTAGCTCTCTGCTTTTTTCCCCTTCCAAACACACTCCTTAACTTTTCTACCCCACAACCAGTTGCAACCTTGTTTACATCTTTCTTCCACTTTTTCTGACTGTGCATTTTGCAACTTACAATGACCTTGAAACGCGTTAAAGTCAGCCAAAAAGGACAAACCGTCAGCAGGCCTAACAATGGCAGCCATTACCACACTCCTGGAGCAGCACAAGTCCTGGCAGCTGACTTTAAGTCCTCTTTCGGTGCTTTGGAGTCTAAACTTGATGACATTCAGTCTGCAGTGAATGACCACAGCCAGTGGCTGGGATCCGTGGAGCTCACATCGGATGATTTAAACTAACGTGTTACAGAACTAGAGACGCTCTGCGTAAACCTAAACAAAGACTTCTTTACTGGTCTACTGTGTGACGTTTTTGCGTCCCATGATCATCTGCCTCAACTGCTACCAGGTAAAAGAACTGCTGATCCGGGAAGTTAGAGGAGGAAAGTTAGAGTATCGCGGCCAGGTGTTCCACATCGTGGAGGCACAGAGAGATGATGTCGGAGCTTTATGAGTGCAAACTCAAACCGTCTTTATTGTACTCTGTCTGGCTTTGCATCACCCTTTCCAATGGTGAGAGGAAGTGGCTGAGCTTCATGAGCTGGGGATGTCTGGGATCCATCCCTTGAAGGGGGGGCTCCCCCCCGCCGGATGTCCAGCCGACCGTCGGACGGTCCCCGGCTCCTCCTCCTGCCACGCAGACGGAAGGCTGGGTGCCAACCGGACCACCGCCTGCCGCCGCGCCGACGGAGGTCTGGGCGTCCATCGGACCGCCGCCTCCTGCTGCCGCGCCAACGGAAGTTTGGGTGCCAACCAGACCACCGCCTGCTGCCACGTTGTCGGGGGTCCGGGCGTCCACCAGACCACCGCCTGCTGCCACGTCATCGGGGGTTTGGGCGTCCACCAGACCACCGCCTGCTGCCACGTCATCGGGGGTTTGGGCGTCCACCAGACCACCGCCTGCTGGCACGTCATCGGGGGTCCGGGCGACCGCCAGACCACCGCCTGTTCCTGCCACGCCTTCTGCGGTCTGGGCATCCGCCAGACCACCGCCTGTTCCTGCCACGCCTTCTGCGGTCTGGGCATCCGCCAGACCACCGCTTGTTCCTGCCACGCCGTCTGCGGTCTGGGTGTCCGCCAGACCACTGCCTGTTCCTATCACGCCGTCTGCGGTCTGGGTGTCCGCCAGACCACTGCGTGTTCCTGTCATGCCGTCTGCGGTCTGGGTGTCCGCCAGACCACTGCGTGTTCCTATCACGCCGTCTCCCTCCCTCCCTTGGGCCGTCTGGGATCCGCTCCTTGAGGGGGGGGCTCTGTCACGCCCATTGACTCGTGTTTTTTAATATCATGTTTTAAGTGACGTTTTTGTGTTCAGTTCATGTCTTGGTTTTTAGTTTTGCCATGTTTTTTCCCTTCACTTCCCTCACCCAGGTAATTAGTTCATTCCCCTCACCTGTCCATTGTCTCCAGCTGCACTCACTCTCCAATCACTCCCAGCCCTCTATTTAGTCTCTTGTCTCCCCTGTCTGTTTGTTGGTTCCTTGTCTATCTACCTGACCTGTTTGGCTTCCATGTATGATTCCTGTTTGTTCCATGTTCCTCGACCCTTCCCAAGTTAAGTATTTATTCCATGCCATGCTTAGTTCTTTGTTTATTTTTCCACAGTTAAGTCTTTTGAATCCAGCGTTGCTGCGCTTTTTGTTTGCACTTTGTTTTTTTGTTAATAAATCACCCTTTACGTTTTGAAAAATCCGTGTCCTCCCTCCACACCACACCTGACAATATCTTAGGAAAAAGAGAAAGAAGAAAGAATATGTAAGGACGGCATTTTACAGGGACCCGTTCAAGTTTGTTAAAGGATTGTTTAACCAGGAAAAGGGAGGGCAGCTTAAGGCAACAAAGTCAGAGGTGGAAGAGTATCTAAGAAATACATATTCAGATCTTGAGCAGCGTAGAGTAGCAGGCCTTCCACCTGACATGCCACCATTAGGAGAGATAGCTCATAAGATGGATGTTAGACCACCTAGGTGGAAGGAGGTTGAGGAGGTAGTCAGGTGTGCAAAGGCTTCGTCAGCCCCAGGGCCAAATGGAGTCCCCTACCGGGTTTATAAAAGTGCACCTGATATCCTAAAGTTTTTGTGGAGGAGATTAAGAATAGTTTGGGAGAAACAGGTTATTCCCAGAGCATGGCGTAGGGTAGGAGGCATTCTTATTCCAAAGGAGAAAGAGTCCTCGGACCTGAGTCAGTTCCGGATGATCTCTTTCCTAAATGTAGAGGGGAAGATGTTCTTTAGTTTAGTTGCACAGAGATTAGCTAGTTATTTAGAGAAGAATAGCTTAATAGATACTACTGTGCAGAAGGCAGGAGTACCACGTTTCGCAGGGTGTTTAGAGCACACTAGCATGATTTGGCATCCGATTCAGACAGCCAAGATTGAGAAAGACTTGCATGTTATATTTCTGGATCTAGCAAATGCATTTGGTTCAGTGCCACATAGCCTTATTTGGAAAGCATTTGAGTATTTTAGAGTGCCTGTAATAGTTGTTAACTTAGTGAGAGCATATTTTCAGGATATTAGACTGTGCTTAAGTACAGCAGGTTTCACAACAGATTGGCAGAGGCTAGAAATAGGCATTATGGCTGGGTGTACGATTTCTCCATTAGCATTTACAATGGCGATGGAGATAATTATTAGAGCTTCCAAGTGGGTTGTAGGTGGAGAGAGACGTCAGGATGGCATGCGCCTTACACCAATTAGAGCATACATGGATGATATGACGTTAGTGACTACAACAGTGCCATGTATGAAGAGAATACTTGAGAGGCTTAATAAAAATTTAAAGTGGGCTGGTATGAAAATCAAACCTACTAAGTCTAGAAGTATCTCAATAAGTAGAGGGAGATTAAGTGATAGAAAGTTTGTAATAGATGAAGAAAACATTCCAATAATTAGGGATAAGGCAGTAAAGAGTTTAGGCAGGTGGTACCAGGCAGACATGAATGATGGAGAGCGGGCAGTGCAGTTTGGGAAAGATGTTGCTGAGGGACTGGATAGAATAGATAAATAAGAGCTTCCAAGAAAGTTGAAGCTGTGGTGTCTGCAGTTTGGATTGTTTCCTAGGTTGATGTGGCCACTGTCTGTGTATGAGATTCCATTATCTGTTGTAGAAAAAAATGGAAAGTTTAGTTAGCTTTTATATTAGGAAGTGGCTAGGTGTTCCTAGATGTTTAAGTACAGTGCCACTGTATGGGAAAGGCATACTCCAGCTCCCAGTATCTAGTCTAGTACAGGAGTTTAAATGTACTAAAGTTAGGACAGAGCTCCTGTTAGCTGGGAGTAAAGATGTGGTAGTTAGTAAGGTGGTTCCAAACCCAACCAAGGGGAGGAAGTGGAAACCAAGAATGGCAGCTCAGGAGGCAGAAGCAACTCTTGCATGAGATGCAGAGATTGTGGGTAATGTGCAAATAGGCCGGGGAGGCTTGGGGCTTGTCCCAGGCAAACCAGTGTGGAGTAGAGCAGGTCCCAAGGAGAAGAGAAAGCTAGTTGTTGAGCAGGTTCGTAGACAGGAGGAAATGTTAAGGGGTGCAAAGGCAGTGGCTCAGGCTAAGCAGGGACGGTGCCTGAACTGGGAAGGTGTAGAGAAGAAAAAGCTTAGTTGGAAAGAACTGTGGAGTATGGACGAAAGGAGTATTAGATTTTTGATAGGGGCAACATATGATGTATTGCCAACTCCCCAGAACCTAAAACTCTGGGTAAATGGAGGCTCGTTATGTTCAGGTACTGCAGCTCTAAGGCATATTTTGTCAGGTTGTAAGGTTAGTCTGTCACAAGGCCGGTATACATGGCGACATGACCAAGTATTAAGAAGCTTAGCTGCAGGTATTGAAGATAAACGAAGGCAGATAAACTCAGGAGGGTCTAAGGTGAAGAGAGTTGCAATTCAGTTTGTTCAAGAGGGGGAGGAAGTTAAAAAGACGATAAGGGGGCACGGCAGCTTGGAGGATGCTTGTGATTGGGAGATGCAGGTAGATTTAGGAAATAAGCTTGTTGTTCCCCAGGAGATAGCCTCTACAAATCTAAGGCCTGATATAGTCTTGTGGTCTAGGTGTAGAATGAGAGTCTATTTCATAGAGCTGACTGTTCCTTGGGAGGAATTAGTAGCAGAAGCATATGAAAGGAAAAAGCTTAGATATGTGGAGTTGGGGGCAGAAGCAGAGCAGCGAGGATGGAAAGTTAGAATCTGTCCAGTGGAAGTAGGATGTAGAGGATTTGTTGCAAAGTCTGTTGTCTCATTGTTGAGGGAGCTGGGTGTAAGTGGACAGAATGTGAGGAAAATAGTGAAGGAAGTGTCAGATGAGGCAGTAAACTCCAGTCAGTGGATTTGGATTAGAAGAAGCAATAGCAGCTGGGGGCCCAGCAGGGAGAGCACTTTGGGTAAACAGACTTTTGGAAAAAGCAAAGAAGAAGTTCAAGATATTTAAGTGGAGGGTGTGACCCATGTGATCCTTTTGAGACCAGGCGGCCATTTTGGGTGAGTTGGCTTTGAGTGAGGTGTATGGCCTTGTTTTTCTGGCATTTTTTGTGATCATAGGACTGTTTAGATGAGTTTGTCTGTTGAATCTGCTAGTGTGTCTTGTCCTGCCTCCACCTCTGGCACCCTCTATATTTTCATTACCCCCTACCCGAACCAGGGTTTGCATCCCCACCCCGCTGTGACTGGTGTGCAGTTGGTGAGAGGCTGAGGTAGCTTGTGGCTGTAAAAAAAAAAGATGGTTGTTGTGGTGTGAGGAGCAGTGTTGGCTGGCATTAGGGGGATGACTCTGGGACGCCAGTGGTCATTGTCTAGGCTCCTGGAGGTGTCGTGGGCCCAACTAGACGAAACACTGATGAAAGGAGGTTCCCACCTGATGTCCCCAATGATATGTTGGTCAGCACTGCTCACTGGTCTATATAGGGAGTATAGGGAATTATTCACTGAGTCTGGTCCATTTTTTTTTTTTTTTTTTTCCTTCAGCACAATTTTCTTGTGTTTACCTTGAATCCACCTCTGCTTGTGTGCGCTTCTCAGACCCCACAGCATTGACAGCCTCGCACACGCTCTCCCACCCACTCCTCTTATGTTCACGCTGCTTATGACGGAGGACAGCGCGCCAAAGAACACATTTTTGCGTGCCTCCAGTTCAGAAAGTAACACCTCCATTTCACTTTCTGTGAAGTTCTTCTTTTTTCTTTATTTTCTGATCATGCAGATAGGGGAATTGCAGAAGCAGGGCTCATTTAAATATGATTTGCATATTTAAGTAGGGGTGTGGACAGGGAGGAGTCGGGTGCTCCGACATGTGCGCTCAATTTTACGTTGATTGGGACATGCAAAGGAAATGTGCTTGGATTCATGCGTACGCACAGATTCATACATCCGGATATTTTTGTGCGTAGGAGGGCATTTGGGTTTGAGTGTACGCCATGTTTCAGTAGGAAATCCACGCAAGTCTTTGTACATGAGGCCCCAGCAGTTCTGTTAAAGAGAGGTTGAGTTAGAGGTGATGCTCTCATACGTGCGTAAATGTCATCAAAACCGTTTTAGATTTGCACTGAGAGCATGAAACTGCCCGGTGGAAATGACAAAGTTGGGAATCCTCTGTGTAGAAGTGATACAAGGACCTATGTGGGCGAATGATCGGGCCTAACAAGGTGGTGTATATGGCAAAGAGAAGGGGCCCCATTTTTGAGCCTCGGGGGACTCCTGTGTTGAGACAGTGAGATGCCGATGTTTGTCCTAACCAGGACACTTTGAATGATTGCCCTGTGAGGTAGGTTTCAAATCAAGAGAGTGCTTTGCCTGTGAGCCCATCTTTAAGAATATAGATAGAAGGATACAGTGGTTGAATGTGTCAAATGCTGCCGATAGATCAAGCAGGATGAGCACAGAGGATTGACCTGGAGCTCTGGCTTCTTTTATGGCTTCTAACACAGCCATTTCAGTGTTGTGACCACTTTTAAAACCAGACTGGTATGGATCCAGGAGGTCGTTAAATGAGAAGAACCTGTTCGCAAACCGCCATTTCAATAGTCTTAGAGAGGAACGGTAGGAGCGAGACCGGCCACATGGATGGGTGCAAGAGAAGGCTTTTTTAGTAGTGGTGTTGTTTGAAGGCTGAAGGAAATGTCCCCGTGGCCATTGAAGTTTTAAGCATGTGTGATTGGTGGCACAATGGTTGGTTGGAACAGGGTCTACAGCACATGTAGCAGGTTGGCTACATGGTAGAAGTTTGAACACCTCGCTCTCAGAAGGAGGGGTGAATGAGTGAAATGATGCAGTAGGACTTCTGTATGTGGAGTTTGTTGCGCCCCGAGCCGGGGGAGACCAAGGGGAACATGTAGAACTACTACATGTTGGAGGTTCGGTGAGGCCCTTGATTGGCGGAGACAGCTTGTGCCCGAGTGGTTTAGAGAATTGACTATGGGTGCCACTGTCAGTAAAGAAATAGGCAATTTCATCAGCTGGGAGATTTATAGCTGGAGGAGGAGGTGTAGGCAAGTGTAGGTTTTTGTAGGTAAAGAATAGTTTCCGGGAGTCAAAGGCACTGTGGATCTTTGTAAAAATCTTTCTTTGCAGCTGTGATGACGCGCCGCAATCACTAGCTTCAGGAATAATCATGTCAAGGGGAAGGACACGGGGCTGACGCACCTCGTAGTTCCCCTGGGCCCTCATGTACAAAGGGTGCGTACGCACCTTTTCACGTCAACGATCAGATGTATTAAGAGCGAAAAGACCGTGGAAATGTGCGGTGCCTCACGCCAACTTCAGGGCTGGCGTACGCACTTTTCTGCAGCTGTTGATTATTTGGCGACACCTAAGGTGATGTTGGGAAACTGTTATAATAAATAAATGTGAAAACAATTAGTCCTCAGACAGTGATATGCACATCTGAGATACATGAACAATTAATACTGATAAACAATTAACACACCCATGTGTCTGCAATTACATATAAAAGCATGCGCAAAGTGGTGCAATGCACACCATTAACAACAATGGCTGCTTTAGCAGTATTAGAAATGCAAATGGTCAGAGACAAAGAGGATTTGCTGGCATATGATGGCGACTGGCTCAATAGCCGTTTTGAGGGCAATCCTCCTGGAACTGTGCGCAGAGCTGCGACCGGCGTTGGAGCGTAACACAGCGAGGAGCCATGCGCTGCCTGTGCTCACAGGTGATGTGCACACTGGGGTTCCTATAGCAACCGGGGCATTCCAGAGGGAGCTGCCCAACCGATTGGGACTGTGCCAGTCTACCCTGAGCCGAGCCATGCCAGCCGTGTGGGACAGAATTATCCACATCTCAGCCACGTATATCAAAGTCCTACAATGCAGTTGAACAGGCCAACATTAAAACTCCCACCCACACCTCTTGCGTTTGCTGCTTATGCCGGAGGACAGCGTGCCAAAGAACACATTTTTGCGCACCTCCACTTCAGAAAGTAGCACCGACATCTTGCTTTCCGTAAAGTTCTTTTTTCCCGTCTTATTCATTCTTTTTTCTTTATTTTCTGATCGTACACAGAGGGGAATCGCAGGTGCAGGGCTCATTTAAATAATATTTGAACATTTAAGTAGGGGCATGGACAGGGAGGAGTCGGGTGCTCCGACATGTGCGCTCAATTCCACGTTGATTGGGATGTACAAAGGAAATGTGCTTGGATTGTGCGCACAGATTCATACATCTGACGTTGGAGGTCATTTGGGTTCGAGCGTACGCCATGTTTCAGTAGGAAATCCACGCAAGTCTTTGTACATGAGGCCCCTGGTGAATGAGATAATGTGGATTGATAATGTGGATTGATAAGCCGATAGCGGCAGAAGGAAATAAAGACTAACGCAACACATAGGACTTCCACTTGCTGACTTTCTGAATGAAAGTGGAAGTCTTGATAACTTTCAATGAGGCTTCAGACGTCATCACAGCACTGAAACAGCTCTGGTCAAAGTGTTAAACGACATCAGGTTGAATACTGATGCTGGTAATGTTTCAGTCCTGGTTCTGTTGGACCTCAGTGCTGCGTTTGATACTGTTGATCACAGAATCCTGTTGCACAGGCTGGAAAACTGGGTTGGACTTCTGGAGCGGTCCTTAACTGGTTCAGGTCCTACTTAGAAGGCCGGAGTTATTTTGTTACAATTGGCAGCTATGAATCTGAGCGAGTGGCCATGACTTGTGGAGTCCCCCAGGGGTCAATTCTTGGACCTCTTCTGTTTAACTTGTATATGCTCCCTTTGGGTCAGATATTACAGAACTTTAACATCAATTATCACAGTTATGCAGACGATACACAACTTTATGTGTCTCTGTCACCAAGCGACTGCAGCCCAGCAGACGCACTGTGTCAGTGTCTGGAGGAAGTAAACACCTGGATGAGAGAGAATTTTCTACAATTAAATGAAGATAAAACTGAGTTCATTCTGTTTGGTAGCAAAGAGAAGAGGGTCAGCGTTGGTAAATATCTTGAGACTCGGGACCTTACAATCACTGACCAAGTTGGTAACCTCGGAGTGTTGATAGACTCAGATTTGACTTTCAGCAGCCACATCAAAGCTGTCACCAAGGCAGCTTTTTACCATATCAGAAACATCAACAGAATTAAAGGTTTCCTCTCCCAAAAAGACCAGGAGAAACTCATCCATGCATTCATCTCCAGTAGACTCCATTACTGTAACGCTCTTTTAACTGGACTTCCCAAAAAGAGCATTAAACATCTGCAGCTCATCCAGAATGCTGCTGCTGGAATTTTAACCCGGACTAAGAGATCTGAACACATCACAGCAGCTTTAAAATCTTTACTCAGGCTTCCAGTCAGTCACAGAATAGATTTTAAAAGCCTGCTGATGGTTTACAAATCCCAGAACAGTTTAGGCCCAAAATACATCTATGATATGTTCAGAGAATATAAACCCAGCAGAGCTCTTAGATCCAAGGACTCAGGTCAGCTGGTCCAGTCCAGAGTCCAGACTAAACATGGAGAAGCAGCATTTCGCTGTTATGCTGCAAACAAGTGGTACAAACTGCCAGTGGTGTCATGGTTTTAAGATTTCAAAGGGTTTTGGCCCAAATGGAGAACACACTCAGGAGGTAGAAGTAGATTAGAATGATTTATTAAAGGACTGGTGAGGAATGGTCTGAGACTGGAAACACAGGAACGGATCTTCAAAGAGTAGTTGATGGTTTGCCGCCAGGGGGAGATAAGTGGGGTCTGAATCCAGGAGGTTATGGGTGGTTTGAGATGGTGGTCGAAACAAGGTGGCTTGGAGGGTGAGCAAGGTCCGACCGGAAGGAGGCTTAAGTAGGGCTTCTCCAGAGGTGCTGCCAGCGAGAATCCTCGGGGAATGAGGGAAACTTGGGGACTGGAAACTCAGCACGATGACTCGAATAATGTTCAGGAAACTGTAGACAAGAGCAAGGAGGTAACCACATTGGTTAACACACTGGCGACGAAGTGCTGGCAGCAAACTCCTTTTAAGCCTCTCCTTAATCAGTCGTGATGGAAAACACCTGTCACTCCCCAGCCACCATAGCTCAGGCACCACCTACTGGAAGAAAGAGGAAGCAGCAGGCAAAACAAACAGGGAGAAAACTCCCAGACCCCAACAAGTGGAAATTAAACTTTCACCAAATGGAGACATTTTTAAATCCAGGTTAAAAACATTTCTTTTCTCATGTGTCTATGCATGAAATCTGCACGATATCTTTGAACTTATCTAGACTGTTGCTTGTTTTTAATCATTTGAATTATTTTATTTGTTTCCCTTTATATTTTATGTATTTTTAATGCTTCTTACACTCCCTGCTCCAATGCTTTTATTCCATGTAAAGCACTTTGAATTGTTTGTACATGAAATGTGCTATATAAATAAATTTGACTTTGACTTTAAGGCCCTCAGTTTAGCTTTCCTATATACACTATATTGCCAAAAGTATTCACTCACCCATCCAATTAATTAAATTCAGGTGTTCCAATCACTTCCAGCACCTCAGCATGCAGACTCCTTCTACAAACATCTGTGAAAGAATGGGTCGCTCTCAGGAGCTCAGTGAATTCCAGTGTGGTACCATGATAGGATGCCACCTGTGCAACAAGTCCAGTGGTGAAACTTCCTCGCTGCTAAATGTCCCACAGTCAGCTGTCAGTGGTGTTATAACAAAGTGGAAGATATTGGGAACGACAGCAGCTCAGCCAGGAAGTGGTGGGCCAGGTAAAATGACAGAGCGGGGTCAGAGGATGCTGAGGCTCACAGTGCGTAGAGGCTGCCAACTTTCTGCAGTCAATCGCTGCAGAGCTCCAACCTTCATGTGGCCTTCAGATTAGCTCAGGAACAGTGCGTAGAGAGCTTCATGGAATGGGTTTCCATGGCAACTGCATCCAAGCCATACATCCCCAAGTGCAATGCAAAGCGTCGGATGCAACGGTGTAAAGCACGCCGCCACTGGACTCTACAGCAGTGGAGACGCCTTCTCTAGAGGGACCAATCACGCTTCTCCATCTGATGGAGGAGTCTGGGTTTGGTGGTTGCCAGGGTAACGGTACTTGTCTGACTGAATTGTGCTAAGTGTACAGTTTGGTGGAGGGGGGATTATGGTGTGGGGCTGTTGTTCAGGAGCTGGGCTTGGCCCCTTAGTTCCAGTGAAAGGAAATCTGAATGTTTCAGCATACCAAGAGATTTTGGACCATTTCATGCTCCCAGCTCTGTGGAAACAGTTTGGGGACGGCCCCTTCCTGTTCCAACATGACTGCGCACCAGTGCACAAAGCAAGCTCCATAAAGACATGGAGGAGCCAGTTTGGTGAGGAAGAACCTGACTGGCCTGCACAGAGTCCTGACCTCAACCCGATAGAACACCTTTGGGATGAATTAGAGCAGAGACTGTGAGCCAGGCCTTCTGTCCAATATCAGTGTCTGACCTCACAGATGAGCTTCTGGAAGAATGGTCAAAAACTCCCATAAACACTCCTAAAGCTTGTGGAAAGCTTGCCCAGAAGAGTTGAAGCTGTTAAAGCTGCAAAGGGTGGGCCGACGTCATATTAAACCCTCTGGATGAAGAATGGGATGTCACTTAAGTTCATATGCGTGTAAAGGCAGATGAGTGAATATTTTTGGCAATATAGTGTATATACACAAACATGTACTGTATATGTATATATGTGTAAATATGTATACATACACAAACAAATACACACACATATATATATACATATGAGTATACATGTGTATTTATGTATGTGTGTAAATATGCGTATGAATGTATGTATATGTCTAAGAACATTGCACTTGGAAACTAATACCTGGGCAAAGGTTGCCCCTGGCTTCTCATTAGGTCCCATCCTACTACAGCTTTGTGGATGAGCTCACCATCATGATGTATGTGTACGTCCATTATCCAAATCATGCAGTATCCAAACAAAGCCTACTATCCTCCTTCAGCCTGCTGAAACTTTCCCCTAAGACCTAAGGCATCTGCTTAAAAGCTTTTCCCAGGGCTCTCTGACAATGACTTCATTCCAACTCTTTTTGTTCCTCTTTTGCATTTGCTGTAAAATCATCTCCAGTTACCCCAAAAAGCCGTTTTTCTCATATCACATCATTGAGGTGGAGGTATGGAGAGGATGTGAAAAAAGGATCTGGCAGACTTGAAAGGAGACCAACAAAGTTATTTGATCCCACTGAGCATTTGCTAATTTTTACATATCAGAAACCCGAAATTTGATATCAATCTTTTATGCTTTGCAGCAGTTTAGAGTATGTGAGACACAGAGGAGAGGAGCAGGAATAATTGAATGAAACAGAAGAACAAGGCTACAGTTGTAACAATCAGCGTGACAGCAGACATATCTGCTGCTTGTGTCAGAACACATTGTGACAGGAGTCAGTTTGCTCCCTTGGAAAGAGAGCTATGGAGTATGGAAAAGAATAAAGTAAGAAAGACAGAAATTTAGTGCATCGCCAAAGGATGTACATCATGTGTGAGGAAAATACAGTGTGTCTCTTTTGTCCTGGTAACCCTTTTCTCACAACTTAGGGGATGTTTTAAAACTGTTAATTTATAGAGTGTCTGCTGATATTATAACATCAAAGTGCAACAAAGGAAAAGTTACTAAAAGCTTCTTGAATGGATAAAAAAATACATTTTCAAGAGCTCATAATCTAAAAAAAGAAAAAATATTGGTGGATAAATTTAAAGAGACTTCAGTAAAACAATAATAATATTGTTGCATTGTTGAACAGAAGGCTTTTGATGGACAATAATTTGTCCAATATAATAGGATAAGTGGTGTAAGTACACTCTCACACATGAGGTAAGGGGAACGCTGACATCTAGTGTTGTAGTTACAGAAAGTTATAATACCAAAGGATAAGAATGGTTACTTGAAAGTTTTACAGGCATTAAAAAATTGTAACGAAATTTTTCTTTACGATAGATGATAATTTCAGAAGAGTTCTCAGCCTCAGAAATCACCAGTTAACAGCAACTCGGATTAAAATCGACTTAAATTCAATTTAGTTCACACCAAACTGCAATTTCAAGATATTCTATGTGAATAAAGCTAACAGTTCATGAAAACTTTTTCGCAAAACCATACTCTGGGAATGGCCATCTGCTTTGAACAGCTGAGGGTGAGGGAGCAGACGAAAGAATAGGACAGAGAGAGAGAGGAGGTGCTCAAAGCATTGTGAGAGGCCCCTAACTGCCTGGACTTATAACAACATAACAAGGGGAGTTTCATGGTAACATAGGCCAGCACTAACTGAAAGGCTTTTGGACTGCAGGAACCTCTACATTGTTCCTATTGTTACAAGAGAAACTCTCCTTCTTTTTTGTGTCTGCACTGCAGGAAGTGCAGTTGGTCATAGCTCATAGAACAATTTTCTTATGGATTTTTGAGCCCTTTCAGGGCACGAGATTTCTCGGCATGAGGAGAATTGTGTGAGATGTGAATGTACATTGATCAATCCAGACAACAATTACTCTTACATCACTTTAGCATCCCTATCTGTTTTGCCAAGGTAACCAGAGAAATTTCCCTTGAAGATATGTTGTCTTGCCCGATATGGAGCTTACCAGTCCCCATAATACTTTTTCAACCAACTTAGAATAGATGCTGGTGCTGTGCCGGTGGTGACACTACACTGAGTGTTATTTACTTGTGAAAACCTAGGAAGGTTTTTGCACTTAGAAACTACAAGTAAATTCTACAAGGGAGATCATCAAGTAAACTTTAAACTTGCGGATATGTTTATTTTACTATCAAACCTCAGGTAATTTACTGATGATTATTAATATGGTCACTGAATTTTATTCTCTCCTTCTTGGTAAGTTTTACTTAGACTCTAACTGCTTCAAACTGAAAAATCTCACCTAAAATCAATGGTTTTTCCAGGTCATTTTTTCTGCAGTTTAAATTGCCTAAATTTGTTCTTGATGTTTTTGTTTATTGAAAGAATGATTTTTTAAAAATGAGGCAACTGTTTAATTTAACAACACCTTTAATTTTCTGAAGTGAAACAACAAGGTATAGTTCACCCTAAGATAAAACTTTTTGTGATTATTTACTCACTCGGTGAAGTTTTGTTAACATCCATGTTCTTCTGTGAGTTTGAAATGTTTTTTCCACTCAACTGCAGTGAGCAGTAGCTTAGCTTCAAACGTCCAAAAATACATAAAAGCCAAAACACAATTTTGTGATGTTTTTTTAAAAACATCTAGGAATGTGTAAGCTTCGGGACACTTGGATTACTTCAGATGAGCAGTATGGAGACATTTTTTTTATTCATGACATACTTCGGTCCTTCTATCAGCATCAGGGCAAGTAGATGATGACAGAAATTTCATCTTAGGGTGGCTAAAATGAGTCTGAGGTAGCTTATTAAAGGCAAAAGAACAAGTTCAGGAACTGTTTGCACAAAGCAAACGTATCCTATCTTTTGGATCCTTTTTAACCTTAAAATCTGGGAAAAAAAACATTTGACATGCTTCAGGAACCTTCAGTGCATCTTAAAAGACATGCTTATAGAACAGTGTTTTGCACTCAAACAAATGAAACACTGACTATAATTAAATTTATTTTGTCAACAGGTTCCACAAAAATGTATTATGTTAGTTGAAAGCAAAAATGTTAAGGTCATGTAACTTTATGAACCTGTATTACATTAACGCAACGTGAATTGACCCAACTAGATAAAATAACTTCTGGTCAACAAGACATATTTAAGCTTACCCAATCTAATTCAGTTATGTTATATGGACATAAATAATATATTTACAGGCTACATATTTTATATTTGTACTTTAAACATATATCTTATTCATAGAAGTAAAATAATAAATGTAAGTTAAATTTATCAAAATAAGTTTTCATCCAATTTATTTTATACTAATTAGTTTGATCTAGTTCTAGTTTGTCAACAGGTTCCACACAAATTAATTTGGTACACCCAACATATTTTTATTATTTATTTTATTTTTCCATTTTGTTGCCACTTGGTCCAAAATAAAACCACACAACTAACAGACATTATGGTGCAGCATGGTTCAACACAAACAGTCAGGGCCGGTTTTTGCTATGGGCAATGTGGGTGACCGCAAAAAAAAAAAAGCGGAGCGGGAAAGTTCAAGAATATCAGATTTAAATCAGGATTAAATCATTAGAAGTTGTCTACAGTGCCTCCAAAGAGGAACACATTCTGAATGAATTAAGAAAAGCTGAACTTGAACTAAATGAAATTATTGATAAACAAACACAGTTCCTGATAAAAAGACTTCGCTTGGAGAATTTTGAGCATGGCGATAAATCTGGAAGGTTCCTAGCAAATCAATTAAAGATAAACAAAGATAAAACAACAATCAGTTCTGTTAAGGACTCAGAAGGAAATATTACCCATGATCCTGATGTAATCAACAAAACTTTTAGGGACTTCTATAAAACCTTATACTCATCACAAAATGATCCACCAGACAGAAACATAGATCAGTGTCTTCCAAACAACATCAACCTCCCAAAATTACAACAGGCCACAGCTCTGGATTCACCTCTCTCAATATGCAAACTTCATGAAACCCTTCAACTTGTGCCTAGTAATAAAGCCCCAGGACCAGATGGATTTCCAGCAGAGTTCTACAAAGAATTTTGGAACCTACATTTCACAAAATGGTTTTACAAGTCAAGGAGAATGGCAGATTATCCCCAAACGTGAACTCCGCTAACATTATCCTTCTACAGAAACCAGAAAAAAACCTCATACTTCCATCCAGCTACCGCCGAATATCACTAATAAATGTAGACCTCAAAATAATTTGTAAAGCCCTCGCCAAAAGAATAGAGAAAAATAACTTCCCTTATAATACATCCTGACCAGACAGGTTTTATAAAGGGTAGACACTCATCCACTAACACACACACAGACTAATTAATGTCATAGATTATTCTATCATCAACAACTTGGAAACCACAAAAAAAAAAAGGCTCAAAGACTGTAGTAAACACTGGATCGCTGAGCAAATGGCAACAGACAAGTTTACATTGGAGGGATGACAAGAGGAGGTTTAAATACAGAGAGAGGCAGGTGTAGCAGATGCCTGACACAGCAGTACCAGAAGAATGTAAACAGTTTCAAATATTGTTCTCACTATTAAATGAAATAATCCTTGAAAGGAATCACCATCCGGCATCCAATGATCCATTAATCATTAGAAATAAAATGAATGTTAAACTTCTCCCAGTGAACTTCATCAGTTCTTGCCCTCCCGAAATTGCATAAAGAAGCATTCAACAACAACTTGTTAAATATGTCAACTTTTTATTGAAAGATATAACCAAAAACATGAATCTTAAAGTACAAACAGGATAAATGCTTGGACTATGTATGGCAATATAAGGAACACTGGCTTTCTTTGCAGGAAAAACTGTGTAGTAAGTTATGCAGCAGTGGAGGTTAAAATGTGCAATGATAAACAGACGTGGAGACGAGTTAACGACGGACAAACAAAAAAACCTACATATTTCCATTACTTCATTCTGCTTACTTGTTTCTGTTCTCTTTCTTACGCTTTCTATTTCATTTCATTCTTTCTTTCTTCTTCATTTCCTTCTCTTTTTTTAATTTCTTTCACTTCTAATTTACTTCTAGCGGTTCTCCAAGTTTGATTCACAGAGGTGGGACATGAGGCAGGCGTTTGGCTCACTTTAAGCCAATAATATGCCTGAAGCCATTATGGTTTCATGGCGTTCGCCTGGGCGTGCAAATTCGAAGATTTAATTCTGGTGTTAAGAGTTTGATAAAACAAAGAAAATTCAATGTTTCCATTATTTTGTCTTCACACAAATTTGTTTGAGAAGATTTTGAAAACACCACACCTTGTAAAGATATAAAGCTAAAGACATGACATAAACATGTAAAATAAGAAGACATCAAATAAACAACATACTCTGACTTATATAACACTGATAACGTGTGTTTATCTTGAATACCTTTCAAATTCAGATGGATATCTGTAAAGTTATGGCATAAAGAACCAAACAGTTTTATCTTTTATTTGAAGCAAACAATGGAGCACAAAAAGAAACAACAGGGAACATCAGTTAACAGTTGAGTTACTTCAAATAAATGTCTGGTTACCACAGACCACTAGGTGGCAATGTGGCTCCACAGAGAAGTTAGTCATTTTCCTAAATAATGATTTCTTCCTTATATTATACCAACTACAATCATGAAAAGGTAGCTTTGGATATCACTGAAGACCTTAAAAAACCTGTACAAAGGTATAAAACACATTTAACACAGTTTTCAAGATCCAACTGAAAGTGAATCTGAAGGAAATAGTTTGAAAAGCTGTGAGATGTCTGTTTCTTGTCTTACTAGATAAAAGCAGATAGGTGTCACCTTTGATTTACATGTCCAGATAAAGGGAAGAAACATTTGGTCTGGTTTCTCCCCTGACTCATATAAAGGGGTTCCTTTGTTTGCTCAGGGAAAGCTTCACTAGTTGAAAGTTTCCCTCCTCCCCCTCCTCCACTGCGGACAACAACACCAGCTCCCAGCTAACGGTGACTACAGGCCGGGTTAAAGGGGAACTCCGGGGCATTTGAAGCGTGTTTCCATTGCTAGAGGTTGTCAAATAATGATAGTAGGACACAGAGAGGTGCAAATCTGCGCTCCCTGTGTGGAGATCGCTCTGTCCGCACAGCATGTCATGCGAGGCTAATACGTGGTGGCTAAGGGGCAAGCGCTAACCCTTCCACGTAAAACAACAACTTGCACACTGCAGAAACGTCACACCACTTTATAACCCATCCGACAATAAAGTCACAAGCCTTACCATCAAAACCATATGCATGGTTCTCACATTACTGGCATGGGGACGTTACAAAACAACTTTATAAACAGCATGTAACTCACCGGCTGGTTGTAGGCTCGCGCATGTGAAAGCCCAAAAGAGTCGATGGAGAATAATCCCATATACAAAACAATTATATTCTCTAGAAAAACTGCGTTCAAGTATTTAAAACATTACAACAATACATGCCCAGTAATATTCTTGTAATGTTTTAAATACTTGAACGTAGTTTTTCTAGAGAATATAATTGTTTTGTATATGGGATTATTCTCCATCGACTCTTTTGGGCTTTCACATGCGCGAGCCTACAACCAGCCGGTGAGTTACATGCTGTTTATAAAGTTGTTTTGTAACGTCCCCATGCCAGTAATGTGAGAACCATGCATATGGTTTTGATGGTAAGGCTTGTGACTTTATTGTCGGATGGTTTATAAAGTGGTGTGACGTTTCTGCAGTGTGCAAGTTGTTGTTTTACGTGGAAGGGTTAGCGCTTGCCCCTTAGCCACCACGTATTAGCCTCGCATGACATGCTGTGCGGACAGAGCGATCTCCACACAGGGAGCGCAGATTTGCACCTGTCTGTGTCCTACTATCATTATTTGACAACCTCTAGCAATGGAAACACGCTTCAAATGCCCCGGAGTTCCCCTTTAAGAGGCAGCTGGAAGGACTACACCAGGGGAAAGCTGCGGGCCCTGACGGCATCACACCATGGATCCTGAGGACCTGTGCCAGCCAGCTGTCTCCTGTACTCGTACATCTGTACAACCTGAGCTTGAGTCAGGAGAGAGTCCCTTTGCTGTGGAAGACGTCACACGTGGTTCCTGTCCCCAAGAAGTCGAGGCCATCCGACCCAGAGGACTACAGATCAGTTCCTCTCACATCTCATGTGATGAAGGTCATGGAGAGACTGGTCCTAGCCCAGCTGAGGCCTCAGGTGAGGACGTTTCTAAATCAAATCAAATCAAATTTATTTATATAGCACATTTCATGTACAAACAGTTCAAAGTGCTTTACATAAAATAAAAGCATTGCAGCAGGGAGTGCAAGAAGCATTAAAAATACATAAAAGAATATAAAAAGAAACAAATAAAATCATTTAAATGAATTTAAAAACAGGCAACAGTCTAGATAAGTTAAAAGATATTTCATGCATAGACACATGAGAACAGAAATGTCTTTAACCTGGATTTAAAAATGTCTACATTTGCTGAAAGTTTAATCTCCACTGGCAGTTTGTTCCACTTGTTAGCAGCATAACAGCTAAATGCTGCTTCTCCATGTTTAGTCTGGACTCTGGACTGAACCAGCTGACCTGAGTCCTTGGATCTAAGAGCTCTGCTGGGTTTATATTCTCTGAACATATCACAGATGTATTTTGGGCCTAAACCGTTCTGGGATTTGTAAACCATCAGCAGGCTTTTAAAATCTATTCTGTGACTGACTGGAAGCCAGTGTAAAGATATTATAGTATATTATTATATTCTAGACCCCCTACAAAGTGTCCTGTCTGATGTGGTGGTCAGTGACGTAGGAGCTCCACAGGGAACCGTGCTTTCTCCTTTTCTCTTTACCTTATACACCACTGATCTCCAGTACAACTCTGAGTCATGTCACCTACAGAAGTTTTCTGATGACTCAGCTGTTGTCGGGTGTATAAGAGATGGAGAGGAGGGGGAGTACAGGACACTGGTGGACAACTTTGTGGAGTGGTCTGAGCAGAATCACCTGAGGCTGAACGTCAGCAAGACCAGAGAGATGGTGATCGACTTCAGGAGGAAGAAGAAGACGCCTTCACAGCCACTGAAGATCAAGGGGGAGGTGGTGGAGGAGGTGGATGACTACAAATACCTGGGAGTGGTGATCGGCAACAGACTGGACAGGGCATCCAACACTGACGCTGTGTGCAAGAGGGGGATGAGCAGACTTTATTTCCTAAGGAAGCTGAGATCCTTCAATGTGTGCAGCAGGATGTTGGAGACCTTCTATCACTGTGTTGTTGCCAGAGCCATTTTCTTTGCTGCTGTGTGTTGGGGAAGCAGCATCAGAGCCAGCGACTCTAACAGGCTAGATAAAATCATAAGGAAAGCCGGCTCTGTACCCAAAAACTAGAGTCACTGGAAACCGTGGTGGAGAGGAGGACACGGAAGAAGCTGTTATCTATCATGGATAACATACAGCCCCCTCTCCACCACAGTGACAGACAGCGGAGCACCTTCTCACACAGACTGCTTCAGCTCCGCTGTCCAAGGGACGGATACAGGAAATCTTTCCTGCCACATGCCATCACTCTGTATAGTAACAGTTAATCATTGTTCTGCACTAATTATGCTCATTATGGTCATTTCAACTTCGCACAACTGCATTTGTTGCATATTTTGCTGTACATATATTTTTAATTTTAATTTTAATTTAATTTAATTTAATTTTTTTTTTACTTGTCTGTATGCTGCAACTGCAAAGTAATTTCCCAGCTGGGATGAATAAAGTACTTCTATTCTATTCTATTCTATTCTATTCTATAAGGGCGTCAATGTTTTCCACATAAGTTATATGACAGGTCTGGTAGGAGAGAGTCCCCCAAATCATCTCCAAAGGACAAAGTTTTTAATAAGTCAGGTGATGTCTATCTCTTCCTGCTGTGGAAATCCCCCATCTGTGTTTTGAACCAACATTACCCTACAGGAATGTTGCTGGGGCCTCCGAAAGAAAAGTTTCATAATAAATCCACACTTGAGTTCACTACACAGCAGAGATGGGACCAAGTCACACATGTGTAAGTCTCAAGTAAGTCTCAAGTCTTAGCTTTCAAGTCTCAAGTAAGTCCCAAGTCATTTTTTCTTGGGCAAGTCAAGTCAAGTCCTGTAACAGGTCAAGTCAAGTCCAAGTCAAGTCACCTTATTATTGCAATTTTACCCGCATAATCTGATCTTAATAAAGTGAAAAGACAAGATATAAGTAGCTGTCAGTAAACATCATTGTCCAATGTGTCCAACCTGTTTAAAAAATATGACAATAATTTGGATTTGCATTGTAATTACTGGTCATCAGTAAAATACATAATGGAATCAAACAAAACAGAAATGACTTCATAAAATTATTTATTGATGGCTTTCAATCTAAACAGGGTCACTTCTGCCTCACTTCTGCCACTAGTTTAGTATTTTATTTGCCTAACAAGAAAAAAGGCAAACATAAAAATCATCTGAAAGAAAAAACATACTACAGTATAGAGCATCAGAAACATCTGTATGTTTGATCTGCATTATCTTGAGACACCAGAGCTCTAAACACACAACAAAAAACAGATTATTAGCTTATTGTTCTTAGAAAAATGTCATGTCTGTGGGTTTTTGCCACATTTTTAGTGTCTGTTTAAGTTCTTAGTTTTACCATGTTTTAGTTGTTCATGTCTTAGTTTTGTTAAGTTTTAGCATTAGGTCTTGTTTTTAGTTTTTGCCATGCTATGCCACCTCAGTCTTTCTCCTGCCCTGCCATCAGCTTCACTTCCCTCACCCAAGGCCGGCCCGTGGCATAGGCGCTATAGGCAAATGCTAAGGGCGCCGCACATCCAGGGGGCACCAAAAATTAAAAAAGATAAAAAACTAAATAAATAAATAAATCCGCAGTGACGAGTAAAGGCTCTGACTGATACTCAGTGTGTTTGTCTCGTCATTACAATTATGTCTTAATAAGAAAAGAATTAGCCCACATTAATTTAACTGCATAGCAAAGCCTACTAAGTAATAGTAGTAACTAGAAAATTCCTGAAGAAATTTTGATGGGTGCCAATCTACTGCCCACCCAATCGATAAACCCTTTAGTTTAGTTAAAGTCGAGAGTCTCCTGTCACATATAAACTTTGAATGAGGTCTCTGTGATGTCGTAAGGCTGAGTTATGGCAACTCCAAAATAGGGCAGTTTCTGGCATTTGAGGCAAAAGTGCCTTCTTTTTCTCTCCTTATGACCATGAGTTTTAATCCTGATGCATATGCCTGGAACAAACCTATAAAGTTGAGAGCTTCCTGTAACATATAAACTTTGAATGAGGTCTCTGTGATGTCGTATGACAGAGTTATGAGGCCTCCAAAACAGGGCATTTTTTGGCATTTTTGGCTCGTTAAGTGCCTTTCAATCGAAGACAGGTCTGCTGTAGACAGCCATGTCATTTGTATCAAGGTCCAGTTTTAAAAAAGAGTTTTTTTTAGCATTTTTAAGTGCATTTTGGGGCTCGTTAAGTGCTTTTCAATCGATTTTCCCATTGAATTTTGGGTCTCTGCGAGACCCAAAATTCCTAAGAGAGGTCTGATGAAGACAGTTTTGTCATTTTTTTATCAAGGTCCTGGTTAAAATACAGCTTTAATGGCATTTTCAAAATGGCCTCATTTTGTGCTTTTTATGCCATTTTAAATAAGCTTAAGTGCTTAACACATTGACTCCCAAGTCACGTAAAACTACGTTTTTACTGCCCATGCGTTGGCTCCCACATGGTAAAAATACGTTTTTACGTTTTTTTTTTATGGATTCTGAATCTATACATTCTAATGCACATTCTGTGTGATTTTTGTAATTATGTGATGAACAAAACTGACATAGATGGCAGTCAAAAACTGGTGTCATCATCTGGACATTTTGATCATTACGCCAATGGCTTTGCGTCAACTCAAGAACAATTTTGATAACGCTGCATTGATTGTTGTGCATTTCCGCATTTTGTCCAATCGCACGTGTCGGTTTCCAGAGGGTGACGGTAAAGTAACATAAACAAACAACAAGAAGGAGAAGAAGACACGCGACAAGTCTAAGGAGGCGGTCTTATGAACAGGTTAGCTTTGCAACATGCGACACGACGCAAATCCTCTGACCCGGATATGTATCCAAAGTGCCACAGGCTGAAAGAGCGCACCTTTCACAAAAGCCCCGATCTCAGTTTGTTGTTGATTTTGGTGGATACCCGCCTTGGTTTAGCTAAGGATAGCTCGCTAATGGCGGCACCAAGAGACACGCAGTTTTGACCCACAAAGAGTTTAAAGTCTCAGATTTCAAACGAGCCATAACATGTTTCAGTGGCCCTATCAAAAAATATGCTGTGACTGTACAAAAAATGTCAAAAAAATGGTTTAGAACGCTGGGATTCTACGACATAATTCTGTAAAAACCGCTGGTATTCAATGTGTTAATGTTAAGTGCTTTTCAATGCATTTTCCCAATGCATTGTGGGTACTTGGATAAGGCATCTGGAAGGCACAATATGGCTCCAGAAAGGCTCCATCTTGGCTTTTTCCTCCTAAGCAGTCTCTGGCTGTGTTCGAAACCGCCTACTACATACTACATACTTGAAAACTGCATACTCATCGATCTGACAGTATGCAGAGCGTTTACACACAGTGCACTTCACTCCTGCCCGAGCCGAAATCAGCCGGCCTGAAAAGCTGATTTCGCTTAAGCTATAAACTCTGTAAATATATAACTTTAGCAACATTTGAAACATTTTCAGACGAGAAAGTAGTCATTTAGACCCCCAAGGTGTTGAAAATCTGACAAAATACCGGCTATTTACAATTTTGTTCCCACGAATTCGGCGCTAAAGCTAGCCGCAGTGAGCAACGCACTTCCGGTTATGCCGTTTTGACTGCTCTTGTCCCGTTAACGGAATTTGACCGTTCAAATGGCGATGGGCGACGTCACGTTACGTTGCATCTTGGGTAGTTTGAGTGTGACAAGTAACCTCATGATGAATACTCAACATTTCGGCGAATCTAGTATGCATTAAGTGTACATCCGGGAACTTAAAAAAGTAGGACTAGTAGGAATAGTAGGAATAGTAGGAGAAGTAGGCGGTTTCGAACACAGCCTCTGTCTCAGCCCTGAGCAGGCTGTTAAGCTTGTTGCTAGGAGACAGCTCGTCAGCACGGGTGCAGCTCCAACTGACAGGTGCTGCAAATGACACACACTTGTCCCTGTTAAAAATGGAGCATTTCTGATTTCCGCCTACTTTCTCGAACAAACGGTCACAGCTCGAAAAGTAAATCTCGTATCCGAATCATTTTTGTACCGTGAGCGCCACAAGGTACGGCCAAATCCAGCGGTGTAATTTTCATTCGGCTACCCCCTCGGGCTCGTTTTAAATGGCAGTTTTAAAATAATATTTAAACACTGATTTGAGGATTTTAGCCATTTATAATGGAATTGAGGGACGGCACTTTGCGCTCAGAGGCAATTTGTGATAAATCTGTGTGGCAGAGGTCAATGAGTGTGACATTGTGTGAAAGAGGACAAAAATACCTACGTTTTGTGATAAAATTTGTCCAGATCGGTCAGATATTTCAGACATGAGAGAGATTTGTTTGACGAATCCGTTAAGAATGAAATTTAGAGTGAGGGCTTGAGTGCGAGAGACGCCAGACCTGAGATTTTGGCACCCTCAAATGTAAACTGCCGTTGTGTGAAAGCCATATTAAATATATTCAAACCCTTCGATTCAGTTATAGCCGAGAGTCTCGTGTCACTTACAAACTTTGAATGAGGTCTGTGCTATGCTGTATGGCTGAGTTATAAGGCCTCTGAAAATGCCTTTTTCAAGCTCATTAAAGCGATACTCCGGAGTAGATTCAACCTGGGGTCATTTGAACCGTGATATCCAGCCAAGTAGCCCACCCGCACTTTTTTCGATATTGGCTGAACATCAGCTGAGTTACTGAGTTATCCCGAATAGCTTCTACAAGGGTTAATGGATCCTGGTCCGTATCTCCAAAATTACCACACTAAAATCACATGCCATGACACCAAACTTCTACAGTAGTACAAATATGGTCTGTACTCACAAAACGATGCATTTGGAAGTTTGAAAATAGTCCAGGAGTTTATTATTATCAACACAAGCCTGATAGCTTCTCTGCAGCTAAAGCTGCGTCGACGTCACTTCCTTGATGTGGGAGCTTCAAAGTAAGATGAGGGTTGATCTACTACTGTAGACAACAAAGCAAGGCTGCTCAATTTCTCCATTGATAAAATAATTTCACAACTCTAAAACATAAAAATTCATAAAAAAAAAACATGTAGAATATAGCATATACTTTGTTGTCTACAGTAGTAGATCAACCCTCATCTTACTTTGAAGCTCCCAGCTCCCAGAAGTGACGTCGACGCAGCTTTAGCAGCAGAAAAGCTATCAGGCTTGTGTTGATAATAATAAACTCCTGGACTATTTTCAAACTTCCAAATGCATCTTTTTGTGAGTACAGACCATATATGTACTACTGTAGAAGTTTAGTGTCATGGCATGTAATTTTAGTGTGGTAATTTTGGAGATACTGCCAGGATCCATTAACCCTTGTACGAAACTATTCGGGATAACCCAGTAACTCAGCTGATGTTCAGCCAATATCGAAAAAACTGTGGGTGGGCTACTTGGCTGGATATCACGGTTCAAATGACCCCAGGTTGAATCTACTCCGGAGTATCGCTTTAAGGCCCAAAATCGCTATTTTTTCCATTTTTGATGAGGATTCCCTGTTTAAATTTTCTGACATTTTCCCATTTTGCGGGAATTCCTTTTGACTAATGAGAGACAAAAGTCTTTGCACACTATTCCCGATCAAAGCGCACCTAACGGTGCGCTTTTTATGTCGGTCGGACCATCGCTGCCAGACTAGTTACGCGCCGAACTTTAGGGCGGAAACGGAAGAATAAGAGTCTGGCACAGGAGTAAGATGTGTGTCTAATGCCTTCGGCATTGGCACCCATAATAATACTAGGTGGGCGCCTATATTTCACCCCTCCCGACTATTCAGACTTTAGGCGCCTACCTGTTACGTGGTTGTGTTTTTTGATGGGTCAAACGCAACTAGACTGTGAACACGTCAACATGTCGAAACGTCCAAATAAAATGTCTGGTGCCCAGGGGAGGAAAAAAAGAAAAGAAGAGGAGGAAAAACGCGACATTGTCTCAACGTCTCACTGGACTTGCCATCATAAGCATAAACCATGTGGTCTCAAATCGGTTGTCATATGATGATGTTGTGGATGACTTTGCTGATGATTTTAAAATCCTTGTTATTTTTTGTGCCTACTGGTTTCGTTCATATCTTATTTTGCACAGTGTCTTATTTATACTGTATTCTTTTTTTTTTTTTTCTTTCCCTTGTCCTGTTCAGCATTATGGCAGCAGAATTGTAATCTGAATACCGTTTATGCTAAACACATTTGCTATGCCAAGGGAAGCTTTATGAATGTAAAGCTCCCCTTGACGCCCATCAACTCCTCAATTTTATTTATTTATTTTTGTTACAATATTTAACATGATATGATAATAGTGCCGAACCGGACCGGGGGACAGAGAGAGAGGGAAAGCGAAGAAGAGAAAAAAAAGAACAGAAACAAGAAGAGACAAACATAAAAAACAATGAAAAATCCGACAACCAGCTGCTACACCTGTAAAAACAAAACTGAAGACGATTCACGGCTTTTGTGGGGAATCCAACCTTAGAAGCACCAGGAGCACCTGTAAGCAGACAAGCAGAGAACAAACACACAAACAAAAAAAACAAAAAAAACACAAGCAGCAGCAATCTCATATAATACACAGGTGACCTTAAACCACAGGACAGTACAGCAACTGCTTAGTGAGCATAGTGAGCATGCTACTGGGCTAATGAATGTGTGTGTGTGAGTGTGTGTGTGTGTGTGTGTGCATGAACATGCAACACACATAGATGGTCCCACATAATAACCATGCTTAAATACCAGTGTATAGTTTCACAATCCCCCCCCCCCCAGCAATCAGAAGCAGGCCGAGAGGGCCCTCAGACCCAGGCCACCAACAGCCCCCAAGGAGCACAGAACCCGGGAAGCCCTCCATAGGGACAACCACGCATCCCCCCAGAAGACAGCAGAGGAAGCTCCCGGACAGAGCCCCCACAAGCATCGGGCAGAGCCTCCCCGGCGACCAGAGGCGGCAGCCTACCAGCCCCGCCAGGCCCCCGCCACCCAGACATGGGCCGCGCGCCGGAACCGGCCCCCGCGAGCCCGAGCGCCACCAAAACCCCCCGGCAGGGGCCCCGCCCAACACCCGAGAGGGCCAGGCGCCCCAGACAGCCAGCCGCAGTGTCCCTGGGCAAGCGCCCCAGGAGTCAAGACGTACCCACAGGTGGGTGAGGCCGCGAGCAGCGGGGAGAAGCAATGCCCCCCCCCCATCAAGAACAGCACAAGCAGGCCAGAGGACAGCAGGACCCAGACCCATACTGTATTCTTAAGTTAATGTAATTATTCTTAAGTTAATGTAATTTGTTTACACTTTTTATTTTGGGAATATTTAAATCTAATACTTGAAGTATTTTGAATGTGCAATTGCTTTATTTAAATAAAAGAATGTTCAAGACAAAGCTATTCAGTGTCTTGTGTAGCCTAGCAAGCCAGACCCGTACAGCAAAAAGCTGTACAGGTGTCTAGTGACGCTGGATAGCAGTGTGGGCGGGATAAACGGCTGTCTGTCAAGTTCAACGCCACGCAATAGGATGGCACAACAACCAATCAGAGCGATGAAGAAGTTTTACGTAGTCAACGCGACAGAATGTACATCGTGGTTTGTAGTCTATGGCCTGAAAAGCTGATTTCTCTTAAGCTCTAAACTCTGTAAATATATAACTTTAGCAACATTTGAAACATTTTCAGGCGAGAAAGTAGTCGTTTAGATCCCCAAGGTGTTGAAAATCTGACAAAATACCGGCTATTTACAATTTTGTTCCCACGAATTCAGCGCTACTAAAGCTAGCCGCAGTGAGCAACGCACTTCTGGTTTTGCCGTTTTGACTGCTCTCGTCCCGTTAACGGAATTTGACCGTTCAAATGCCTTACCGGAGAGTTTTGTCAGCTCTGAGACGAAGATCGGCCCGCTGTCTTTGGTACATCATGCTCGCAATCGACTGGGGAAAGCCTGTTCGCCGGGCGCAGCCATTGTTTACCTCTCTCTGGAACTTTTTTTTTTTTTTTTTTAACCTTTCTCTGGAACTACACACTGAAACGTCGCACCTCTGTCGTCACTAGGTAGCCCGGCCTCCGACCCCGCTCCTCACGATTTGATTGGCTCGATTAAGTTTAATTCAATTCAATTCAATTCATTTTTATTTATATAGCGCCAAATACAACAAATGTCATCTCAAGGCACTTAGATAGTAAGTCCAATTCAAGCCAATTGGAATTCAATTAATTAATAATAATCATAATTCATAAAATAATCCAATTCGTTCATTTAGAGCCAATTCAAAAACAATTTCCTAGCTAAGAAAACCAACAGATTGCACTGAAAACTTTTTGTTTTTCGGTCCAATCTCCCGGCCTGAGCGTGCCTGAGGCGACTGTGGACAGAAACGACTCCCTTTTAACAGGAAGAAACCTCTGGCAGAACCAGACTCAGGAAGGGTGGCCATCCGCCTCGACCAGCTGGGCTTTGAGAAGACAGAAAGGGGGGGAGGGGGGAGGGCCGAAGCGGCGGGGGCACTGTAACACCATTCAAAGGATATCTGTTGGAACAGGGAAACACGAGTTAATGACCACAATGATATCACATATACATAAAGATAGTAAAGTGAGGAAAGGTGTGACAGATGAGGCCCCCCAGCAGTCTAGGCCTATAGCAGCTTAACTATGGGATGTTTCAGGATTACCTGAGCCATCCCTATTCAAGGTAAACACAAGAAACTTGTGCTAATGAAAAAATAAATAATAAAATAAAGGACCAGACTCAGTGAGTAATTCCCTATACTCCCTATATAGATCTGCTCCTCACACCACAACAACCATCTTTTTACAGCCACAAGCTACCTCAGCCTCTCACCAACTGCACACCAGTCACAGCGGGGTGGGGATGCAAACCCTGGTTCGGGTAGGGGGAGAAATAAAAGAGGTAAGATAAGCGGGAATGGGATTCAAACCCTGGTTCGGGTAGGGGGTAATGAAAGTATAGAGGGTGCCAGAGGTGGAGGCAGAACAAGACACACTAGCAGATACACTATCAGATTCAACAGACCTAACTATAAGCTTTATAAAAAAGGAAAGTTTTAAGCCTGGTCTTAAAAGTGGAAAGGGTGTCTGCTTCCCGGACATTTACTGGCAGCTTATTCCACAATAGAGGGGCCTGATAACTGAAGGCTCTGCCTCCCATTCTACTTTTAGAAACTCTGGGAACCTCAAGTAAACCTGCAGTTTGGAAACGAAGTGCTCTGTTAGGAAAATATCTTACAATGAGATCTTTAAGATATGATGGAGCTCGGTCATTAAGAGCTTTATATGTAAGGAGAAGAATCTTAAATTCTATTCTGAATTTAACAGGGAGCCAATGAAGAGAAGCTAAAACTGGAGAAATATGATCTCTCCTGTTAGTTCTCATCAAAACTCTGGCTGCAGCATTTTGGATCAACTGAAGGCTTTTCAGAGAATATGTGGGACAGCCCAATAATAAAGAATTACAGTAGTCCAATCTTGAAGTAACAAATGCATGAATTAGTTTTTCTGCATCACTCTGAGACAAGATGTTCCTGATTTTAACAATATTACGAAGGTGAAAGAAGGCAGTCCTAGAAACCTGTTTTATATGCGAGTCAAATGATAAGTTCTGGTCAAAAATAACTCCAAGGTTCCTCACTGTAGAACTAGAAGCCAAGGAAATACCATCTAGAGTAACTATATAGCTAGACAATTTCTCCCTGAAACGCTCAGGTCCAAAGATAACGACTTCAGTTTTGTCTGAATTTAGAAGCAGACAGTTCTGAGTCATCCAGGTCTTTATGTCTTTAAGACATGCTTGTAGTCTGACCAACCTATTGGGTTCATCTGGTTTTATAGATAAGTACAGCTGAGTATCATCAGCATAGCAATGGAAATTTATGCCATGCTGTCTAATAATGTTACCTAATGGAAGCATGTATAAAGTGAAAAGAATCGGTCCAAGCACAGAACCCTGGGGAACTCCATGACTTACTCTGGTGTGTGAGGAAGATTCTTCATTTACAAGAACAAACTGAAATCTATCAGATAAATATGACTTAAACCAGCCTAATGCAGTTCCTTTAATCCCAATAACATGTTCAAGTCTCTGTAATAAGATACTGTGATCGACCGTATCAAATGCAGCACTGAGATCCAACAGGACAAGCACAGACACAAGTCCGCTATCAGAGGCTAAGAGGAGATAATTTTTTCAAGAACTTTAGACATAAAAGGGAGATTGGATATAGGTCTATAATGAGCCAACACTTCTGAATCAAGAGTAGGTTTTTTAAGTAAAGGTTTAATTACAGCAACCTTAAAAGTCTGAGGTACATATCCTGTCAACAAAGACAGATTGATCAAATCCAATATGGAAGTGTCAATTAGTTTATGATTTGGAACCTCGCAAAACGACCACAAGTGACTAGACTAGCCCCGAAGCAAATTCCATTTGCGGCCGCTAGGGGCGTCTAGATTTCTAGGCTATGTCTTGTGAGCATATGTACACTAGGGGGGGCCACCTAAAATCTTGTCTAGGGCGCCAAATTGGTTAGGGCCGGGCCTGCCCTCACCTGTGTTTTCCCCATCAGCTGCACTCACCAATCACCCTCCACAGTATTTAGTTTCCAGATTTCCCCATGCACGGGGTCAGATCCTTGCACATTCACGCCACGTCTTCATGCCGAACCAAGCTAAGTGTTTTCATCTGACCAAACATGGATGCGGCAGACTTCGAGGCATTCTGGGAGCTGGCCAGTAAACTCTGGAGCTGCTCGGCACGGGACAGCAGCTCTTGGTCAAGGTGTCTAATGAACTCCTGGATTTTTTTTTGAGAAAGCAGGTTCTCGAGACTTGGGCTGTGAACACATTACACATCTGGGATGAGGCGAGGAGTGTACAGCGTGCTGCAGTGCTGGACATTTTCGGCATAGAGCCGGAAAAAGTGGCCGCGCTGTACACTTCCGTCTTTTGCTGTCAATGTTGAAATTATGAAAGCCGAAGACGATGACTCTCGATACCCCTCCCGCTGACGTGTTGATGCGTATCTGATATGAGAGGGCGGGTCTCTCCAATAAACACATAAGGTACGAGAGGGCATGACTGATTGACAGGGTAGCGATCCAGTCATGACGCCATTCAGCCTGCGCTCCTACCGGGTAATCGATATTGTTTTTTAAATTAATTTATTAATTTTACATTCAAACTGAAAACATGAACTGAATAACACTCAAATAATTCAAGTCATCTTGTCTCAAGTCAAGTTAAGTCCCAAGTCTTTAACTTTCAAGTCTGAGTCAAGTCTCAAGTCTTTTGTTTTTTGTCAAGTAACAAGTCATCAAAACAGAGACTCGAGTCGACTCGAGTCCAAGACATGGTTGTTATGTCAAAATCATATCACTCTTTGAAGGTCATTTGTATGTCAAATGTCACTTTTTTGTTTGAAAAATGGTCGTTGTGCCCAGGGCTTCGAACCGGTTCAAGGAACGAAAAACGAAAAATGAAAACGAACAGAATTTTACAGGTTTTTTTTGCAGTTTGCAGTTGATCGAGTTGTTGTTCCCTCAAACATGAAGCGGGGAGTTTTTACTACCGGTGGAGTTGATAATATTGATGTGTCTGGTCAATTTGAGCTCCATGGCACAGCTATATCCCTAACCAACCATGTCACCAATGACAACATGGGGGTTGACCCTCCTCCTCTAGTCCTTGAAGGTTCTGAATGCACCTCTATCAGACTTCCGGATGACTTTGCTATTGCGCCATACATCGCCGAATATGCTGGGGAAATCAACCTTTCATCAATTCCAGATGGAACAGCCAGGCCAACTTTCACTGAGAACCCTCGAGCAGGAGTTCCTGAGGAAGCATGGCTTAACCATGTCCAAACGGTCCTGCGAGAAAAACATGGAATACTTCAGGACATACCCGTGACCTACTCTGGATTTTTCTCTCATGGTCAACGGCAAGAGGATGTCAGGCCAAGGGCCACAATTGGTGTTTTCCCTGTTTTTTATGACTATGGCGATGCAGAAACACTCGATGCTTGTGGTCATGAAGGTGTAGCAGCATAGATGCATGAACAGTTCCCTCACCTGCCTGTAGGGCATTCTGTCAATTATTCTATCAGAGGAGCGGCAGGATAAAAGGAGCCCTCCCTCCTGCTTTCCCTGTCTGCTTCCATCGAATTGTCTGCTTCCGGGTTAGGGGTCATTTTCCCGACAAGGTATGTTTGCTGCCGCCGCGGCATGTCCACATTTTGGTCTCTTCGGTGTGCTGATTTGTTTGTTGTTGCTGCAGTGGTGGCCGTTGTGCATCCCTGGCTCCAGTGGCTCTCGGGGTGCTGTCTCCCCTCGCGGTGGTGAGTGTTTGATCTCTCTCTGTCTCTGTATATACGCTACATTTTAGGCCTAACGCTAGTATGCTCAGTTAACAGGTGGACTGCCGCCTGGGTCGCTCTCCTCTCCTCCTCCAGAGCGTGTGTCTGTGTCATAAGATGCCGTTGTAATTCTGGTCGCACTGACCGGTAGGCTGGAGACACTGCTGCTCTGCACGGAGCTTCTGATCCTGCTTTACTGACTGACAGTTCGTCCAACCTGCTTGGGGTTTTTATCTATTGCCGATAAGTATTGCCTGAACAAGGTCTTGCTTGGGATTCCCTGTTTTAATGTTGTAATCGTCTAGTGCTTCAGCCTTAACGGCTGCGCCCGACGCCGGACGGCGGTCTGAGCGCTGTGCCTGACGCACGGAGGGTCTCTGGCAGTTTTAATTGATTTTGAGGTTACACTCCCTTAGTTTCTGTTTTGTTTTCTCTGTTAGTTTCCGTTAGCTACTTTAAGATAATTTGTATATTGTTTTCTTTTGGAGTACATTTGTATTTTGGTTTTGTTTATTTCTTTTTCAGTTACTAAATCGACCATTACTAAGATTTGTTTATCTCCTTCTCAGCGCTGGCGTCTGGTTGCTGGGTGCTGGTGGTCCGGGTGGTGGTCTTCCCCCTTTCTTTTTGCTGTGTTCCTTTAGGATTTGAGTTCTCACCTTTTGGTGCCTTTAAGTTGGTTTGTTGTTTCTTTATATATTTTAGTTAGGATTCTGCCCCCCTTCTCACTAGCCTCTGTTTCCCCAGTCACGCTCAGCACTGTTTAGGTCTTTCATTTTTCTGTATGAATGTTTTTAAATCATATTATAAAAAGACAACGATTATAATAAAAACTATATCTTTTTGTATAAACATCGAACTACGTCTTCTCATTCCTTGTATATTGAACCTGCGTGTCCTTGAACCTAAACTTAATAATTCTCTGGGTGAAATTCCTGGAGTGGCGTTGTTGGATCACACCGAAAACCATTTGAGCTTAACTTAGTCTGCTCGGCTGCCACAAAGGCAACAGATTTTGTAAATCCTGGTCAGGTTCTAGTCATAGTGGCTGACTGCCCTCTGTATATGCAACAGAAAAAATGCCAGTGGAAGTTCCCTGATGAAGTTGGGGAATCAAAAATTGTGTGCTTCATGGGATTCCTTCACATTGAGATGATCTCCCAAGAGTGTGGGGGTAAGCTGTTAGCTGGCTCTGGATGGGACAGGATGTTTGCCCTGGCAAAGATCTTCAATACCGGCGTTGCAGCATCTCTGTTGAGCAGCAAGCATGTCAAACGTACACGGTATGCCTACCAGCTTACCATTGCCTGGCTCCATGTTCTCGAATTGCAGGCATATGAGGAGTACTGCCAAGAGGGCTGTGGGCCTCATGAAAGCATGGAGATTTGGGAGAGTCGACTACGGAATAATGCTCCAACAGCCTCTTACTGGCTAACAGTGAGGGACTACCTCATGATCAACTGCCGCCTCATCCGTGGTCAGCGAGTGGGAAATTGGCCACTGACCCTGAAGGCCCTTGAAGATTTGTGCCGATGGTTTTTTGCTTTTGGGCATACAAATTATACTCGCTGGATGCCGGTATTCCTGAAGGACATGGCAAACCTGCCACATACCCATCCAGCAGTTCATGAGGCATTCATGGAAGGGAAGTTTGTTGTCCAACGTGGTGAGAAAAAATTCTCCCTTATGGCACTTGATCAGAGCCAGGAACACAGTATCAAGTTTTTGAAGGAGGACAGTGGTTCAAAGGGCCTGTATGCCCAGCAAGAGGAGAAAGAGATAAATGAACTTTCAAAACCAGAAGTGTTACGGGTCACTGGGGAGTTTGAGGATGCCTGTTTTTCTGCCTCAAGAAAGAAGAAAACCCTGGAACATCCAGAGTCCTCAACTGCTGAACAGAATAAGTTCCTACATCATCTGAATGACCTACTCAATCTTGCAAAGGAAGATATTGTAGTTAATCCTTTCAAAGAAATGGATACAGACCTCATTACCCTAGACACTGGTGAGGTCATTGACCATGAGATCTCAGATTCCCTCAGGGAAGTCCCTAATATCGGCAAAGCCATGTTCACAGAGTTTGTAAGGGACAGAATAGAAAAGGCCACCAAGCCTCTTTCCGATGTCATTCCAAGGGTCAGTTTGTACACATTCAGCAACCGGCCACCTGTGGATCTGAAGAAGGGTGCAAGCAAGTTGGGGTCTGCCAGGGCAAATACTCTTCTTGTCACCAAACTTTTTATGTCCCTACAAGCCCGTCCTGATCTGGAAATTAATGACTTCTTCAAGCATGAGAATCAGCGTGAGCCCCCATCTTTGTCTGATCAAGGCAAGCTGCGTTCAGGAGCCAAGTCAGATATTCTTAGGTGCTTACCAGGAATGCCAGAACCTGGCCACTCTCCATCAGCCAAAGACGCTTCTGTGATAGTGCTAGATATGGCAGCAGTAATACACATCATAAAATCCCAGCGTGCCACAGTGTTTGGGGAGTACATTAAGATGGACTTGATGTCATACTTGCACAGCCTGATTACTGACAAGACGACAAGAGTGGATGCAGTCTGGGATAAGTATATAGAGACAAGTCTGAAATCCCAGACTCGTCGCAAGTTACAGAACACGAGTCTCTGCAAAGATACCGCTGCCAAAAGGAGCACAATGGCAGAAGTTCCTCAAGGACAGCGAAAATAAAGATGCCCTGTTTCAGTACAGCAGTGATGAGCTTCACAAGATCACAGCTGGCTCAAAGTACCACCTCTTGACAACAAAGGCTAACTTGGTCCTCAGCAACAAACCTACTGACCTGGAAGCATTGTCACCATGTCAGCAGGAGGAAGCAGATACACGAATGATGCTCCATTTGTGTTCTATGTGTTTTAGACCCAATCCCAACCAGACTGTTCAAGGAGGTTTTCCCCTTAATTGACACTTCCATATTGGATTTGATCAATCTGTCTTTGTTGACAGGATATGTACCTCAGACTTTTAAGGTTGCTGTAATTAAACCTTTACTTAAAAAACCTACTCTTGATTCAGAAGTGTTGGTGTTGTGGAGAAATTAGAGTCGAATCCCGCGTTGGTCAGCCGTCTATTGGGGAGTTTATTGGACAAACCGTCACAGCAAATGTGCATACAGAATGTACAAAATGTCCGCCGTCTTCCTTCTGTGATCTCTCTTTATGCTGGTCCTTATCAAAACAAGCGTACGTGGCACTCTCTGGAGGTGCCTAATGTTAAACAACTCATTCTAACTATCAACAATATTCTGAACCAGTCAGCAAGGCACACGATGTAACTAGGCCAGAAGTCATGAGAATGTCATGACATCCTTCTCCCACATAGTCCCCCCTGAAATCACTTATCAGTGATTTAATAAAGAAATAATCTAAAATGAAAGATAATCATCCCACATAGTTAATTAAGAATTAATTAACATAATCAACACTAAATTATTCTAATAATTCTACAATATCAATCAACGGGACCATTTTGAATAAATGAAAAGGAATATACATATGCGTGTACTCGAATCACATTAAATGATTAAATTAAATTACACGATATTGAATTCAACAACACTACAAGTTTTACATTGCCATCACACTTGTCCACTGTTCGCAGTGCATAGGTGCGAAAAACCCACCGGCTGCTACTTTCGTAACTCATGTTCTTATCTTGGGAAAATTCACCTACGGCCCCCCCCACTGGCGACCGACCACTTTACCAAGGTCGCACTCCGAACAGTTGACTGACACAATTGGCAATGGACATATCAGTGATCAGTTTTGATTGATAATACACATAGACTGAATACACCACCTTCAAATCAGTTAATCACCGTTTTGTATCAAGTACTATACATAAAATTATGGATTATCACACAACAATAGTAATAAAATGCAATGTAATGCAGCTCCTCCAGTCCCGTCCCATCTCCTGTACACTGGTGTCGTCTGCTTCTGGCCAAACATCCGTCCGGCTGGGTCTGGAACTGCTAAGCTAACTCTGGGAGGAGAGGTCGCCAGTACGTCACTCCCAATCAAAGAGATCTTCAGCATCTCTTCTCCCTGTCAGACTATACTTGGTTCCACCCTCAAAGAAAGAAACTTGTGAACCGTCCGTTGGTAACCTTCATTCGTTGACCCGCTCTCCCATGCGTTGGTCCTCAGACCTGGTCTCGCATGGTCATCTGCCTCCTGATTCCTTCCACTGTTCGTTTGAACATCACTTGCAGCAAACACCTTCTCAGAATGGGTATAATGCAACACCCCAATAGGGAAACCATCCTCACTATCAACAATATTGCTATTCCCGCCTTAACTGTCATCGCTCCCCCTTCTCCCAAAATCCCAAACAGACCAGTCCACCACCGTTCACCTCCACCAGCATCACACGTCAGCTCCTCTCTCCGTTCTCTGATCTTCTTCATGGCCGTTGTAAACGTTCTATCAGCTGCAGTGTTCCCGGGTATAAATGTACAACATTTTCCCCAACCAACTACAACTGGCAAACACCACTTTTCCCTTCTAATATCCATTCTAAAACTTGTCTGTTCTACCAAGCCATCATACTCGTCTCATGTAGTTGTTCTCCAACGCCTGCAAACCCTTCACTCGTGTAGTTAAGAATTCCCTGTCGGTTGTATTATATGTAATTAGTCCATTCCCCATTTTGTTAAATATGATCCACGGCAAACCAGCCTCAAATCCAGCTGCAACCTCCCTGCGTGCTTTGAGCTCAAAGGAATCCCTCTCGGCTGTCATATTGCATCCAAGTAAACGTGCTTATCCCTGATGTAGTCATCACTAGATCTTTTAACTCTCCCTTTTTCCACATCCACACCTCGCATCTCGTTTACCTTGTCATACACTAACACAACTGATGTGTTCCTCCTCACCAGTGCCCAAAAACCTATCTCCCTGTTGGGTAGCACATTTAACAAAACATCATCTCCACACATCCAGTAACTCTCAGCCACTGGGTGTGTCTGATCCCCAAAAAGATATAGAGTTAAAATGATCATTTCTATATTTTCACATTATTGATCCAAATAAATAAATCCCAATAAATCTTGTTTTCATTTAACAGTAGTATTACCTACGCGAGTTCCAAAAGCATTCAAACTCACCATCGTAATCTACTCTATCATCAGTGGGAGGCCCATCCTGTGATGTACTCAGATTAAATTCCGCGCAAGAAGACTCAAATTTTTGGCCCTCCCTTATTTTGAAAATAACTATGTAATTTATTTGGCCCAAACATCAATCTGCACTTAATACCACACATAGGAAACAATAACCATTTATCCTCTTCCAATGTGTACCTACCTTCTCTGCATTCCCGTTGCTGGACCACTGCACAGTCCCTGAAGGTGTGTGGCTCTGGAACAACAACAGGCAATGCTCCTGGAGCGTCTGCGCATATGAGACACTCCGTCGCTGTCAGTTCTCTCGTAGTGTACCATGCCCAACTATACCACGTATCCTGTGCTGCCTTAACCCATTTTCCACAGTTACACTGTTTTCCCGACTCCACCTGTGCATGTACACTCCGTCTGTTCTTGGATTAACATGATTATTCTGTCCTGTAGTGCTAATGGTATCCAATCCCCCTAGCCTTTCCCGAAAAATCTTTCTATTCTTCCAACCATTGTGAACAACTCCTTCTGAACCAATCTGACATGATCTTACCAGATTGCCCCTTTGTCGTGGCGTCCAGAGGCGGTGATTTGGTCGTCTCCTCCACCGGACCCATGATCCACACTTCCTCAAATCGTTTCTTCCATGAACTTAAATTCAAGCTTAGCAGATACCTCTTCACGACTAGCTCTAGTGTGTATTGCTGGCAAAGTTTGTGGCGCGGCATGGTCTGAGTGGGTGTGTATTGTTGCATCATACTCATCTGACCCAGGCTGGCTACTTCCCTGCGGGGTGGCTTCATCACAGGACCCTTCCAGCCTCTCCTGTCTGCGGGATCCCGTCCAACATCTCCAGGCTTCGTTCTCCTGAGCCCATGCTGTCGGCCAACACCCACACCTGGATGCTCACAGTGTCAGAAATCTTAACCTCTTCCTTTTGTTCATCCTTTCCCTTGGACTTAACTCCGTCTGTGTCTTTAGTCCGAACCTTAGTGCAGTGATTCAAATGGTACCATGTGTTGCTACCTTCCATTTGAACTGCTGTTGGCGTTGCTCGCACCATTGTGTACGGTCCTTTCCGTCTTGGCTCAAGCCACTTCCTCCGGAACACTTCGATGTCCACCTGGTCGCCTGGCACCACTGGCCTCTCAACCAGCTGTTTGAGACTCAAGTCTCTGAACTCCTCCTGTAGATAGATTGTTCTGTGGATTGCAGTTAATTGCTTCATGTAAGCTGTCCACTCTGTTTGCACCTGCTCAAGTGGGAACTGAGGTGCCGGCATGGGTCGACCCGTTAGCATTTTATGCGGTGTTAGTGCGTGACTCTATGAGTCTGCATAGGACATCTCATTAGTGCAAGCGGCAAAGCATCTAGTTAGTTTAGTTGAAGCACAGATTCAATTCAATTTCACTTTCCAGGTTCCATTGATCCTCTCAACCATCCCTTGACTCTGCGGATGATAAACGGCCCCACAGCGCTGCTTGATTCGCAGCTGCTGCAGAATGCCTCTTGCACTTTTCTAAACAAACCCTTAACCATTATTTGAGCTAATCTCTGATGGAATGACAAACAGATGAATCAATTCTCTTACCAAAAAAAAGATTTACGACTATTTATCCAATATGTATGACCAATATCCTTGTGATGGCGCGACCTCTGGCTCCAGTAACACCATTGGTGCCAAAACAGCAAGCTGGCACTTTGATGCTACTTTCGCTGCTTCATCAGCCGCGTTATTACCTTTACCAACCATTTTGTTACCTCTACGATTATTTGACACTGTATCACTGCCAATTTCCAATTTTCCTGACTCCAATCCGCTCCTTCATTTGGACCTCCTGTCGCACTGGACTTCCGTCTGACCTCCTGAACCCTCTCTGCTTCCAAACTGCTTCAAACAAATAGCAAATATCATGAGCATATGCAGAATCTGTGTACACATTCGTAACCTTACCTTCCACCAGTCAACATGCTTCCGTTAATGCCTTCAGTTCAGCCAACTGTGCCGAACATGGCCGTTCACACTTCTCAGCCTCCACCGTCACAAAGTTTTCCACCTTCCTGTTTCACAACTGCAAAACCTCATGATCACCCAAATGATCTCACAACATGAACCATACACAACATAAGTGGCATCAGCCTGAACAAGTGGAGTTGCTCCTAGGTCAGGTCTCAGTTTAATGTATCTCACAGCTTCTGCCACACGCTCATGTGGTTCTCCTTCAAACTCACGTGGAATGACATCTGCAGGATCCGATGTAGTACCCTTCTGTATTCACATCTGGATGTGTCAAAAGATGCACAACCTGCAAACATCCTGTCCGAGTCACAACATACCTACTCTGATTTATTAGTTCTGAAATCTTATGGTTTTTATTGGAGACATATAAGAAAAATGGCTTCTCATAGACTAGTGTTGGCCGTTTTGGATGACTCTTGCTAATTCTGTTTCAAATTTCCAAAGGCTAACTCAGCCTCGGTTGTCCTCTCCAGTTGTGCTTTCAACCTTTGATCTTTGGATCTTTCATGATTCCTTCCAGAGGAAGCGCATTTTATTGCATAATCCTCCCAAAAGAAGATCATACTTGTTGTATTTTAATTTTACTTATTTATTCATTAGATATTTATTTATTTATTTTGGACATGGCGCTTTTCTTACTCCCTCCAAGTGGGATGGAGAGATATCAGTACTTCCCTATGGGCTAAATAGATACTCTAATTCAGGCTATCAATGCTAAAATTTAAATTAGAAACTTTGTTCCGTTCAAATTTTAGAACTTCGTAATAGTGGCACATTTAAATTTTAAATTCAGAAACTTTGTTTTGTTCTGTCCTAGTAACAGTGACCTATTAAAATTCGAGTTTTAGAAACTTAGTAGTCGTGACACATTTAACTTAAAAACTTTGTTTTGTTTTGTAATGATGACACACCTGAGGGCGGTTTTTAAACCCTTTTGAGTACGTCTGGTGTAAGTGTACTTCTTACCTCTATATGTCAATGTAAACCAATACTGGGATTCCTCTGCCAGAGGAACGCCTTGGACCTGCCGGGCCACTTGCTCCGCCCCGCAGGGACTGGCCACGGTCCTGCCGAACACTCGGGTTTCTCGGTGCTCTCGGACAGCTGTAAACAAAGTGTCCCCTCTCGCCACAGGCCCAACATGCCCCCGAGGACCTTCGTCCTCCAGGTGCACCTCTTCTTGACCTTTGACAGGGTCGACGATGGACTTGCCCCTGTGATGGCTGTTCAGCGGCCCCCGCTGTCATGGCCTCATCTCGTACTTCTTGCTTCGCTTGCAGTTCTTCTAACTGCAACCGTGCAAGTTCCCTTTGCATATCCTGCTCCTGCTCCTTCCGTTTCAGTTCTTTTCTGTATTTGTTTACTGCATGCACCACGTGGTCTCGGAATTGTCCATGTGACATTGAATTCAACCCCACCACATCCTCCAGCCGCCCCTGAACTGGGGCAGGCAGAGCCTCTTTGATGGAAACTCTGAACAATGTCACCCAAGCTGGGCTCTTCTCGATTTCTCCCTCAGACTCTTGTCTCCATTTCTTCAATTGTTGTGCAATGTACACAGCCGGACTCTCTGTTCCTGACAGTGGCCCCCCCTTTAATGCTTCGAGGTCCACTCCCACAGGAAACTCAGCTCGTAACGCTCTCCAGAGTGCAGCTCGATATGCATTAAAATCAGTTCCATCAGCTCGGTGGCTCAACATCCAGTCATTCTCACTGTGTCTCAAAATGCCCTCCATGGTAGAAGTTCCAAAACACAGTGCCCACACTGCCTTAATGTGTCCCACAGTCAACAGTTTATCCACAGTCTCTTGTTCAAAAGCTCTTATCCATTTGCTTGCACCTGTGTGAATGTCCGGCAATCGAGCAACCAGCCCCCCTAGGTCGAGCGTCTGCCACGGCACATACTGTCCCTGCGTCATTTCTATCAAACTCGGTGCTGACGCTGTTGGACTCATGTTCTTCAGAAGATGCCGTTTGAACTGGAGATGCCAGTTCTGGGTGATTTTTGGTATTGTGGGAGCTGTCCCCTTGCCTGATCTGAATTACAGACGGCGTCTGGCTCAGGAGCTCCATGACTGCTTGATGTAGCTATTTGTGGTTCTGGACGTTCATGAGATATTTTATGATCTTTTATTTCAGAATCTCCTTGTATGTTTGCTGCTCCTGGCAGTGTTGGACATAGCTCTGCATTTTCAAAGAAATGTAAAACTTTTAATTCAAGCTCTCTCTTTTCCTGTCTCTTTTTGCTTTTGTCCTTTGGTTTGTAAGCTTTAATCCTTTGTTCCATAATCTTACAGGTAGCTCCATTAAAAGTGCCACCTTTTGGCCAGGGTGAGACGTTATTTTTTGTTCGTTTTTTCCCATTTTAGAGATATCTTTTTAATATCTTTGGAATGTTCAGGATGTTTGGCGCTGATGGTTATTGTTGGTGTTACATCCATTGTTTCAACTAGTTAGTTCCCTTCTATTGACTTTTGACTTTTTCTTTTTATTTACTTATCTATTTTCTAAATTTTCCTTATTTATTATTCGTATTCCCCCTTTTTTTTTTTTTTTTTTTTGAAAGTCAATTTAAATTAACTTAAAGGTAGGGTAGGAGATCCTGGATTTTGAGTCCAGCGAAGCTGCATTTTGAAAATACACAGGTAAAAAGTCCCAACCCTTTTCTTCACTTTCCCCCCCGAAGGCACGCCTCTAGAGTACATGAACGCGCACGAGCACGAAGGTGCACGAGCGCTATTCTGACAGCAAGCATCGATCGTTGCCGTATTTAGTATATGCTAACTATACGTTTAATAATGCTAGGTGCTAGCCAAGCTGGCTCTAGTTTAGCTTCCTGCCAAGCTTCGTTCACGGAGCAGGGTACGCGCACAGGGGGAAGGAGGGGGAGGAGGGGGAGGGAGGAGCAGATTGCAGTTTGATAGACGGCTGGATACTGTTTTTCCTAGATTGTACATTCTAGAGGCCACTAAAACTTTTCATATTTGTGTCAAAACTTTTAATTAATTGGTTGCAATGAGGGTGTGAAGAGTATTTCAAGCAATATGTAAAAAAATGTTCCAGAAAAAGATCCCCTACCCCGCCTTTAATTATTTAACTCTAATCAATGCTAATTTAATGCTCGGCTAAATTTAGCTTAGATGCAGCTAATTATTGGATTGGATATTGTCAATGCTAATGTTAAGGTTAGCCTATGTTAGCTTTGAAAGCTTATGCTCTAGGTTGTTTTTTTTTTTTTTTTTTTAAATTGAACCAATGTTAATTCAATGTTAGGCTAATTTAGCTTTTTGACTTCCAGTTTGGAGTTCGGTTACTATTATTGCTAATGTTAATGTTTGCTAACCAATGTCAATTGATGTTAGCTTCCTAGCTGTTGCTAATAAATGCTAACCTCTTGCTAATTAAGATTTAAACCAATATTTGCCTTATTGCTATTGTTAATCAATGCTAATTGTCTTTCTGATCAATGCTAATTATGGCTAACGAAATGCTAACAAATGCTACTAATGCTAACCAATGCTAACTATTGCTAATCAATGCTAATTGTATTTCTGATCAATGCTAATTATGGCTAACGAAATGCTAACAAATGCTACTAATGCTAACCAATGCTAACTATTGCTAATCAATACTAGCTTCCTTGTTGACCAATGCTAATCGAATGCTAATTATGCTACTCAATGCTAATTATCGCTAATCAATGCTAGTTATTGCTAATCAATACTAATTATTGCTAATCTGTATTACTAATGCTACCCAATGTTAATTTATTGCTAATCGAAAGCTCAGTTAATGCTTACACTGTTTGAAGTGACTCAGGCTAAAGGCATTGCCCCAACTTTTGCTCACATCCGGATGTTGCCGATCCAATCCACACACAATGTCCTCCACCAATCCAGATGATACAATGTACGTCACAGCTACGTCAATTCTGACCAATGAAATAAAACTTTTTTTTTTTTTTTTTTTTTTTTTTTTTGGACCAATGAAATCTGAACACACCTCTAAATCTATCTCCAATGAAACACGTCTGAGACACGTAACTTCTAACCAATAAAATATGAACACACCTCTAAGCCTGCCTCCAATGTACCACGTGAATTTCTAACCAACCAAATATGAACACACCATTACATCTACTTCCTAGACTGTTATTAACTCCTCCCAAGCATAACAATTGAACCAGACATAACAATTGAACCACACCCAAACTCAAAATGGCGTTTGTCACACTTTGTAACAAGTTAAGAAAGAGGAAGAAATACAATTTAACACGCTGTGGACAGGGAAACTACAAATCAAAAGATACAGAAACAATGCATAAGCGAAAAACTTTCTTTATCAGGAATGTCACATTCACGTCGAACGACGTGATGAATCGATGGCCTAAGGACAGAAACTCTCCCTTAGGAATTGCGAAACCCTCATTTACTCGACTGATAACAACTCTGCAATTAGCACATTACCTAAAGAAAACTAATAATTATTACAGTTCAACCATAAAGTGCCCCTGAAAGACACAAGGAAAGAAAGTGTGATCACACACGAACATTTGAAGCAGCAGAAAAATGTCAAGGACAGAGCACGCTCCTTCACACCGGCCTCGTGAACGCGCAGCACCCTCTGTCCCCCTGAAATCCAAAACACCTTCACTTGCCTGTTGAGAATAGAACTTTAGAAACTTAACACCAATCACAGCAGTATTCAATAATTCAATAATAACAAGATGCACGCAACGAAAATACAGAATCTTAAAGAAATAAACACTCAGCGTTTAAAAATCACAGCACATTACTGCAACAACTCCTTATCTCCCCAAGTTATTAATGTGGCAACTATAACAATTAAGCAAATTATAACAATGAAGCAAATTATAACAATGAAGCAAATCTGAGTTTAACTTAAAATACTACGAATACTCAAAAGTCAAGGGATGATATGAGTCAGAACCTTTTTTCTTTTCTTCTCTTTCTTGATTCACACAAACCAGCAGGACTCCACACACATTGACACACACATTGACACACACATTGACAGACAAACAGAGACCGGTCCCACGCACCCACACCAAGTCAGTCGATCACCAAGTCGGTTGATCAAAGTTTTGTCAGTCACCGTTCAAATCTTCACATTTTTATATTATCAATTTCTTTCATTTAGACTTTTAATTTTTCAGGAGATGTGGGTGTCGGCAATATATGGAATACAAAATGTGTTTTCCCTACAAGCCTTGTGATATGGTTTCTTGACCAAAGCAACAGATGCTGACGTGTACTTTACCAGCTTCTCTGTGACCTCTCAATAATAATCTCCTGTGGCCAATTTCATAAACGAATTTGAATTTTCTTCTCAAAATGTCTTTATACTGAGGTCTCGGATAACTCCAAAGAGTTCTAGGCAGATATATAAAATGATATAAACATATATACTTAAAATGTGCTCCTCATAGAACTGGATTTTTTCATTTCAGAGTTTTTTTTGAAAGCCTGATTGATTCAATCGTTGAACTTTAATGTTCGCCAGTCAATCAATTATCAGTATTCGTTTTACTCCTTGACTAGTGAAAATAATTTTCACATATGTTTAATGAGTCTAGTGTACCCCGTACTCCCGTCAGTGTTCCTCCCCCCAATGCATTGAAGGATGGCTGATAGAATGCAAGAGGTACCATTGATGGTTGCTCAACAACCTACCCGCTTCTTTACAGCTATTAATTAATCCAGTTTGAATTCATCCGATTCACAATTGGCCGGAGCGCAGCGACTATAGTCCTTCTTAATTACCCCAAAAATACGATACAACCACACAAGCCAGACCAACTGACCACAGCTGTCTGCTTTACAACTCACATAAGCTGCTGTTTACCCAATTTTATCCCAATTCAAACATATGGCTCCTCTTGGCCCAAAATTTCCCAAACAATTTCAGCAGCCCCCCTGCGCAGAGGAAAGCAATGGAAGGGCTTACCGAATGCAGAATCCGTACTCTCTCCTGTGTTCTTTTAAATTTGGGGAAGCCGGAAGAAGCCGTCAGCTGTGCTCCACTAACCGAGATTAACTGCGTAATGGTAGGAACAAAATCCCACCTGCCGGCTTGTTACAGCTGATGTCGGTTGTCGGGGCACAGAGGACACGCTCCGCCGGGATCCAGATGCAAAATCTCACGAATTCGGGGTCACCATTATGTTGTGGAGAAATTAGAGTCGAATCCCGCGTTGGTCAGCCGTCCATTGGGGAGTTTATTGGACAAACCATCACAGCAAATGTGCATACAGAATGTACAAAATGTCCGCCGTCTTCCTTCTGTGATCTCTCTTTATGCTGGTCCTTATCAAAACAAGCGTACGTGGCACTCTCTGGAGGTGCCTAATGTTAAACAACTCATTCTAACTATCAACAATATTCTGAACCAGTCAGCAAGGCACACGATGTAACTAGGCCAGAAGTCATGAGAATGTCATGACATCCTTCTCCCACATTGGCTCATTATAGACCTATATCCAATCTCCCTTTTATGTCTAAAGTTCTTGAAAAATAGTTGCAGCTCAGCTTTGTGATCACTTACACAGAAATAATGTGTTTGAAGAGTTTCAGTCAGGATTCAGAGTGCATCATAGCACAGAAACTGCACTGCTGAAAGTTACCAATGATCTCCTCTTAGCCTCTGATAGCGGACTTGTGTCTGTGCTTGTCCTGTTGGATCTCAGTGCTGCATTTGATACGGTCGATCACAGTATCTTATTACACAGACTTGAACATGTTATTGGGATTAAAGGAACTGCATTAGGCTGGTTTAAGTCATATTTATCTGATAGATTTCAGTTTGTTCTTGTAAATGAAGAATCTTCCTCACACACCAGAGTAAGTCATGGAGTTCCCCAGGGTTCTGTGCTTGGACCGATTCTTTTCACTTTATACATGCTTCCATTAGGTAACATTATTAGACAGCATGGCATAAATTTCCATTGCTATGCTGATGATACTCAGCTGTACTTATCTATAAAACCAGATGAACCCAATAGGTTGGTCAGACTACAAGCATGTCTTAAAGACATGAAGACCTGGATGACTCAGAACTGTCTGCTTCTAAATTCAGACAAAACTGAAGTCGTTATCTTTGGACCTGAGCGTTTTAGGGAGAAATTGTCTAGCTATATAGTTACTCTAGATGGTATTTCCTTGGCTTTTAGTTCTACAGTGAGGAACCTTGGAGTTATTTTTGACCAGAACTTATCATTTGACTCGCATATAAAACAGGTTTCTAGGACTGCCTTCTTTCATCTTCATAATATTGTTAAAATCAGGAACATCTTGTCTCAGAGTGATGCAGAAAAACTAGTCCATGCATTTGTTACTTCAAGATTGGACTACTGTAATTCTTTATTATTGGGCTGTCCCACATATTCTCTGAAAAGCCTTCAGTTGATCCAAAATGCTGCAGCCAGAGTTTTGATGAGAACTAACAGGAGAGATCATATTTCTCCAGTTTTAGCTTCTCTTCATTGGCTCCCTGTTAAATTCAGAATAGAATTTAAGATTCTTCTCCTCACATATAAAGCTCTTAATGACCGAGCTCCATCATATCTTAAAGATCTCATTGTAAGATATTTTCCTAACAGAGCACTTCGTTCCCAAACTGCAGGTTTACTTGAGGTTCCCAGAGTTTCTAAAAGTAGAATGGGAGGCAGAGCCTTCAGTTATCAGGCCCCTCCATTGTGGAATAAGCTGCCAGTAAATGTCCGGGAAGCAGACACCCTTTCCACTTTTAAGACCAGGCTTAAAACTTTCCTTTTTTATAAAGCTTATAGTTAGGTCTGTTGAATCTGATAGTGTATCTGCTAGTGTGTCTTGTTCTGCCTCCACCTCTGGCACCCTCTATACTTTCATTACCCCCTACCCGAACCAGGGTTTGAATCCCATTCCCGCCTATCTTACCTCTTTTATTTCTCCCCCTACCCGAACCAGGGTTTGCATCCCCACCCCGCTGTGACTGGTGTGCAGTTGGTGAGAGTGAGTTGTATGGCTTTGTTTTTGCTGGTATTTTTAGTGATTATAGGACTGTTTAGGTGAATTTGTCTGCTGTATCTGCTAGTGTGTCTTGTCCTGCCTCCACCTCTGGCACCTTCTATACTTTCATTAACCCCTACCCGAACCAGGGTTTGAATCCCATTCCCGCTTATCTTACCTCTTTTATTTCTCCCCCTACCCGAACCAGGGTTTGCATCCCCACCCCGTTGTGACTGGTGTGCAGTTGGTGAGAGGCTGAGGTAGCTTGTGGCTGTAAAAAGATGGTTGTTGTGGTGTGAGGAGCAGATCTATATAGGGAGTATAGGGAATTACTCACTGAGCTGGTCCTTTATTTATTTATTTATTTATTTATTTATTTTTTCGTTAGCACAAGTTTCTTGTGTTTACCTTGAATAAGGATGGCTCAGGTAATCCTGAAACATCCCATAGTTAAGCTGCTATAGGCCTAGACTGCTGGGGGGCCTCATCTGTCACACCTTTCCTCACTTTACTCTCTTTATGTATATGTGATATTATTGTGGTCATTAACTCGTGTTTCCCTGTTCCAACAGATATCCTTTGAATGGTGTTACAGTGCCGCCGCAGCCGCGGCCCCCCCCCCCCCCCCCCCTTTCTGTCTTCTCAAACCCCAGCTGGTCGAGGCGGATGGCCACCCTTCCTGAGTCTGGTTCTGCCAGAGGTTTCTTCCTGTTAAAAGGGAGTCGTTTCTCTCCACAGTCGCCTCAGGCACGCTCAGGACGGGAGATTGGACCGAAAAACAAAAAGTTTTCAGTGCAATCTGTTGGTTTTCTTAGCTAGGAAATTGTTTTTGAATTGGCTCTAAATGAACGAATTGGATTATTTTATGAATTATGATTATTATTAATTAATTGAATTCCAATTGGCTTGAATTGGACTTACTATCTAAGTGCCTTGAGATGACATTTGTTGTATTTGGCACTATATAAATAAAATTGAATTGAATTGAATTGAATTGAATTGAATTTACGTCATGCTGCCAAACATGGTCACACCAAGGCTTACCTTAGGACGGTAGATAGTGATGTGGTTGTACTGGCCATCAATTTGTTTGAGGAGTTAGGACTCTCAGAATTATGGATTGGTTTTGGATCAGGCAAGGCTTACAAAGATATTCCAATCCACCACATCTCAGAAATGCTGGGACCACAAAAAAGCCAAGCACTGCCCCTGTTCCTCGCATTCACAGGATGTGATTCTGTGTCCACAATGTATGGAATTGGGAAAAAAACAGCATGGAATGCATGGGCAGCTTACCCAGAACTCACTGACACTCTCATTGCACTCATGCAAGACCCAACCAGCCTCACACTAAATTCACTGCATATGCAAGTTCTTGAACACTGGACTGTACTAATGTACAGTAAGAACTATGGAGTTGGGTCAGTCAACGAAGCCCGAAAACTTCTTTTCAGTCATGGCCTTAAGTCCCTAGATTTGATCCCTCCAACGCAGCATGCCCTATTCCAGCATGGGAAGCGAGCCCTGCACACCACAGCTTTTGTGTGGAAGCAATCCCTCTCCAAAACACCCAACATTCCAGACCCGAGTGACTGGGGTTGGGAATGGAATGGCCGAATGAAGGTGTGGGTGCCCTATTGGACAGACCTGGACGATGTCAGCAAGGGATATGCCATCCTCCTGAACTGTGGCTGTGTGGTTGCACGTAAGGGCAACTGTAAGTGCCACCGAGCCGGTCTCTGTTGTACTGCACTGTGTAAATGTGAGGGAGGCTGTACCAACAATGATGAGTGAAGAGTGAGGGTGTAGAGGATGATGTGTATGTATATGTAGACGTTTAAATATGTATATGTACATATGTAAATATGTAAATATGTAGCACAACTTGGACTGCAAGTCAAAGAAAGTCAAAAGAAGTCATTATAGAGCAATGTAAAACCAAACAGAGCAGATCTATAACATTTTCTCTCTACGTTGGGGGGCATTTTGGACTTTATGGGTACCGGCCACTAGGGGGCGCCGCCAACTTGTATCCAATGATTTTTGGAATCCTTGGGCCTATACCTAACACCCTGCCAAAAATCAAAAACTTGTCACAAAGTGAACGATTTTCTCGAAATCCCTCCGGACTACACGGCCTCTGTGGGGAATCCAGCCTTAGAGCCACCAGGAGCACCTGTAAGCAGACAAGCAGAGAACAAACAAACAAACAAACAAACAAACAAGCACAACCAGCAGCAATCACATATAACACAATACAACAACTGCTTAGTGAGCATGCTACTGGGCTAATGAGTGTGTGTGTGTGTGTGTGTGTGTGTGTGTGTGTGTGTGTGTGTGTGTGTGTGTGTGTGTGCATGAACATGCAATACACATAGGTCCCACATGATAACCATGCTTAATTATGAGTGTATAAGTGTATAGGACCACAATACACAGCCCCCCCCCCCAGCAATCAGAAGCAGGCCGAGAGAGCCCCCAGACCCAGGCCACCAGCAGCCCCCAAGGAGCACAGAACCCGGGAAGCCCACCGTAGGGACAACCACACATCCACCCAGAAGACAGCAGAGGAAGCCCCCGGACAGAGCCCCCACAAGCATAGGGCAGAGGCCCCCCGGTGACCAGAGATGACAGCCCACCAGCCCCGCCAGGCCCCCGCCACCCAGACATGGACCGTGCGCTGGAACCGGTCCCCGTGAGCCCGAGCGCCCCCAAACTCCCCGGCAGAGGCCCCACCCGATACCCGACAGGGCCAGGCGCCTCAGACAGCCAACCGCAGTGGGCCAGCGCACGCCCCAGTGCCCCTGGGCAAGCGACCCGGGGGTCAAGACGTGCCCACAGGTGGGTGAGGCCGCGAGCAGCGGGGAGAAGCAATGCCCCCCCCCCATCAGGAACAGCACAAGCAGGCCAGAGGACAGCAGGACCCAGACCCAGACCCAGTCACCCCATAAATCAGAAAAAGAAAAAATAAATAAAGCTACTAACTTTTTTCTTGTGCATGTGTTGTCAGACATCAGATCTTTGGTTGGTTATCAATCACTGTTATCGAGTCCTTTAATCGTGGAGTTCAGAGCTCTGTGTTTTACCTTATGCTCTGTGCCTTCACTATATTCTGTTTTACTTAGGTGCACCAGATGAAACAACTTGAGATATCTCTTATGGAACTTTTCTAATGAACCATAACACACAAATAATACTTTTCTCACAGAAAATTTGATTCATCCCATCCACATCCTCCCACATTCTGCACCTCACACTCACTCTTCTTTCCGTCTATAAGAATATGTTTGGATCAGTAAGTTTAGTTGGTGTTGGGTTTGAACACTGATATAAAATCACTCATCATGAAGTAATCAGCTGTTTTGTTCTTTCCATTCCTTCCTCCCTGGCACAGTGTGTATATACTGTGAACATCTAAAATCAAAATAATCAGCAAACTCCTAAGTAGGGGTCCTTTAAAGGATTCCCCTCAACCATGGTGCTGGCATGAGAATGTCACCCTTAACTCTTTAATGTAAGAAACAACTCCTGGAACAGTTCATAGATCATATCAACGTTGGCTCTCCAGGTTCCTTTCATTCTCAGCCATGTTTAACTTTGTGCTAAATGAACATCTGCTTACATCTGTATGAATGCTAACAAACACTGAGAGTCCTCAGCCAGAGAAACTCTGAAAAACACTAAATAAGCAGAACATTAATGATCCTGAAAAACATTCAAAAGACAGATGGAACACAGTGTAAAACTTTAACATCTGGTGACACCTTGGTCAGGAGAGCGTGAGGGTTTGGCGTCCCCACACACTTTAATATTCTCAAATTAAGCTCTAACCTATGCCTCCCGTCTCCAGAACTCTCTCCCACAGTCCATCTGTGACACTTCCTTTCTCTCCTCTTTTAAATCACTGCTGAAAACCCATTTCTTTCATCGAGCCTTCTCTGTCTGACCATCCTTACTTCTGCTGTTTGCTTGGTTTTTTCATTTTTTTACTTGTTTTTAACTAATGCACTGTGTTTGTATGGTGACCTTGAGTGTCGTGAAAGGCACCCATAAATAAAATGTCCATCCATTTTTTATACCCGCTGAATCATTCTGTCGGGTCGCGGGGAGGCTGGAGCCCATCCCAGCGGGGTACACCTGGACAGGTGGCAGTCCATCACAGGGCCACACAGAGACAAACAACCACTCACACTCACTCCTAAGGACAATTTTGGAGACACCAGTTAACCCAACAGGCATGTTTTTGGACAGTGGGAGGAAGCCGGAGTACCCGGAGAGAAGCCACGCATATACGGGGAGAACATGCAGACTCCACACAGAAAGGCCCCAGCTGGGAGTTGAACCTGGAACCTTCTTGCTGTGAGGCAAAATAAAATGTATTATTATCATTATTATTATTATGATACATGGATTTCTCTATTTTACACCTGTGTCACACTCACTGTGTGTTTTAACCAATAGTGCTTGTATTAATCAAAGCTAATTAAATTCAGTTTTATTTATATAGCTCCAAATCACAACAAACGTCATCCTCAAGGCACTTAATTCGTCAACAATTTTACTCGCTCCCTCCTTGTCTTCTGATTTCTGGCTAATTTGAAAAATTTGGAATTCTTTTTAACTATATTCTCTCTTGATAACCAGAGTTTTATTTTGGACTATGAATTATTTGGTACATATGTGTTAGAATCTCCTTCAACACATAGCTTTTTACCTGATTTTATCTGATTTATGGTGTGCTCTTTGATTTGCTATAACAGCCTGTGGTTTTGCTGCCTTTGATGCATCAACAGGATTCTGATCATTGTTGCATCTTGTAATTAAAAAGCACTGATAAACATTTTTACTACTGAAGCAGTTTGTATAAATTATGTCTTTCAACAGGAAACCTTTGTTGTTTCCTCCTGGTCTTTGGCTGTTTGTATAATGATCATGCTCATAACAGGACCAGCATGCTCCTGTGGGTCTTTGCCCACCTGGTATGGCTCTTTTAGGCCCCTCAAGGCTTATATAGATGTCACCCCCCTGAAGTCACTTGTTTTCCCTTCATTCATTCTTTGTGTGATGTTTATGGCTGGATTCACAGTCTGAGGCCTTTGTTCCGCTCCCTCATCGATCCTGAGCAGCTCTGTAAGGTCAAGTGTCTGCTTCGGCACATAAAGTCCTGGGTTAAAATATCGGCCTTAAATGTTATATCAGAGTGTATATATCTCAATATAAAATCAGTATTTTACTTTACTACTTGTTGTTGTAGTTGAAGTAAACTTGTAAAATGTGATTTACCAAGTTAAGTTGAATGTTCAACCTGTTACAGATGGATGAATCTCCCTTTTCCAATCAGAGCAGCTCAGACCTCTTTATTTGAATTATTCTAAACTTACTAAAACCCACTCCCTTTCTCAGTTTGTTTGTCTGGTTGAGTGGCATCTCTTTAACTGTAAACACTGTTTTTATTTCTATTTCACTCATTTTATTTTAATTTAATTAATATTTATCTGCAGGCTCAGAAACTGCTAATAATATCCATATATTGTTCCACTTGTGCAGCTCTCCGGTCACTGTGGCTGTTTCTAGACGTGCCATAAAAACAAACCTTGACTTGTTCTGACTCACTGCAGCTGCCTGTAAATTTCTCTGAGTTTTCCCCTTTCAGAAAGCCTTCAGTGATATCTGACACACGTATCACTGTTTCTGTTCATATCCTGATAATCTAACTCACTTTAAACCTTTGTGTAAAGCACTTTGCTGCTGTGTTCAGAGAACAAATCAATTGTTTCATAGATCTGCTGCAGTTAAATAGTTTAATGGTTTAATGAGATCAAATATAAATTTCGATGATAAATATTAACTCTGTTTCTTTACAGGTTGTTAACAGATTTAATGACTTCTTTATTTAAGCTGTTCAAGATCCGACGATTAAACTTCCTCATGATATAACTGATATAAATGCTGTAATCTCTGATGGACATTATATCAGTTCTTCTAAGATTAGGGAAGTTAATCAATCAGTTGTAATGAAAGCAAACAATAAGTGCAATTCTACATTTTCTGCTCATGTTTCTGACTTGTGATGTTGTTACAGAAGAGCTAATCTCAAATTTAGAAAAAGTATCAGCTTAACTTGGTGATTAAAAATTAATGAAGTTAAATCTTAATTCAACAACAAATTTGTACTAGAATCTACTTTTGAACATTCTGTTCTTAACTGGACGTATTTCGAACATTTTATTGCTTCTTATCTCTTCACTGGGATTCTTGCATCGAAAAGCTGGTTTCAGATTATCTATGTACTTTGGTATCTCTCCCAATCAAATACATTTTAAGATAAATAAATCAATTAATAATAATTGCTCTAGTAAAAAACTTAACTTCTATTTTCCTTGTGAACCCATCTACTAAATAAATGGAGCACTGCGGTAGTTCTGGCAGACCACGTAGTCAACGCGTCCTTTGCCAATTGGCTGACGCCGACCCAACCCTTATGGCTGTCCACAAACCAACTGCGCTTATGGGTAATCAGCTGCTGCTCGCAATTGGATGCTGGCATTTGGGGCGCTTCATTTAAACTGGTTTGCTGTCACTGCTCTTTTTGCTTCCTGCTTGCAAGACGTAGCTCCGATTAGCATACGCGCCGATGCTAGTATTATTATTGCTGCCGCAGCTTACCCTGTCGTCCGGTATGGATCCCCGCCTGCCGGCGTAGTCGGAGAGTCTGCCGGAGGACCCGGAAGATTCGGCTGAGATGGACGCCGTGGAGGACACCGACCTTCCCAAGTCCAGCCAAGCCAAGACGCGACACCGGGCGGGCTGTCCACAGCGCGCCGCGGGCAGAGTCGAGGTAGGCCGCGGCGGGCTCCTGTACGTGGCAGGACTGCGCGGTTAGACACGCGGCTTATTTTACACCGATTTCACATGATTTTGCGTGACTGTAGCTGTGTGGCGCAGGTCTTATGCCGGCACATTTGGATTACAAGCCATCCTCCTAATTGGTCCGTTTGGATCGTTGCGGTGATGCTTCTAGGTGGAACGCGCGCCTCACCTCCCCAACAGGTGCTTCTGATGCGCTCTGGTGCGCTGCTGATTGGTATGTCTGCATTACAGTCTGATGGGTGCGACGCCACCTGTCGTGTCGGGGCGTGGAGTGCTTGTGCCCGTGGTTCGGTTCATTCGCCGCCGTGCGTCCGGGGATGGTTATTGCCTTGCTCGAATGGGGAGCATGGCCCAACTGTGGCTGTGGTCGAGTTGATCTCATCATGTAGATCCACTGTGATTATATTGCTCATGTATGTTCTGCTTGTATTAATTCGGCTCATCGTTGATAGGCCCTGAAAAGATTTTTGATCCTGAAAGAGAAGAACGTCAGGATGCTACCCTGTTTGATATAGAAATGCACTTCGTTGTATAACAACCTCCAGAGACCTACAGTGAAACTTTCACTTACTTAGCTGCATTTTTTTTTTTTGCTTAACAAAAGCAACAGTAAGAGGCTTGATTAGCTAGGCTATCGTAAAACAATGGAGCCTAAGTGTACTTGGCTGACTGAACTACCTTTGAATACTTATTTAACTAGTAAATGAGCTCTAGAAATTATAAATTTTTAAACAGTGGAATACATTTTTAGGTGGCTCGGGTTTAAAAAAAAAAAAAAAAAAAAAAAAAAAAGACATTGTGCAGCTTATGCCTCTGTTTAAATAAAACAAGAGCCACTGTTAGGGCTTAACTTTGCATGAAAGATGCTGATTAAGATCGAAAATAAATTTGGGATGAAGTCAAATCATTAAAACCGCTCCCGGAATTGATGGCATGAACAGCAATGACAGAGGTCATTTGTGTTATGCTTTATGGCTTGTTTAATCGTGTGGATAGCAAAAATATGCAAGCTCACGGTGACTTTAACTTCCTAGGTGGGTCAGATGAAGTGTGTTAAAGGCTCTGCTTGCTTGGATGTTGCTCTGCTTTGCTTGGATGTTGCTCTGCTTGGCTTGGATGTTGCTCTGCTTTGCTTGGATCTTGTTTTGCTGTTCTTGGATCGGATCTTGCTCTGCTTTGCTTGGATGTTGCTCTGCTTTGCTTGGATGCTGCTCTGCTTGCTTGGATGTTGCTCTGCTTGCTTGGATGTTGCTCTGCTTGCTTGGATGTTGCTCTGCTTTGCTTGGATCTTGTTCTGCTTCGCTTGGCTCTCGTTTTGCTGTTCTTGGAGCGGATCTTGCTCTGCTTTGCTTGGATGTTGCTCTGCTTTGCTTTGATCCTGTTCTGCTGGCTTGGATCCTGTTCTGCTTGCTTGGATCTTGCTTTGCTTGGATCTCGTTTTGCTGGTCTTGGATCGGATCTTGCTCTGCTTTGCTCGGATCTTGCTCTGCTTTGCTTGAATCTTGCTCTGCTTTGCCGCAAAGCGCTGTCGCTGCTGTGGAGACCGACTGTATTTTTTATGGTGTACCTAAGTGGTTGAGTTCAATGCTTGCCCCAAATAAATACTCGCATCACATTTCAATCTGCATTAATGTAGGCCTACGGCAGTTCCACCTTTTAACGTCAAGCTTAGTCGCGGTTTAATAATTATTTTTGTAATATTACTACTACTAATCATAATGGTGACACACGTTGGTAGCTAATAATTCGTTGGGGGGTAGGATACCCTAGTTCCAACTAATCAATTGGCTGGTCTGCGTTCCGGTATGGTCTGTTGGGGGGTTTGTTGCCTTTACAGCAAATGGAAGGCACTCCACCTGAGGATGCTACTGTTCCCTGTCTTGGCTTCCATGGAGCTCATGGAAAAGTCGGGAACTTCCTCCGAACAGAGCCATACCGCCAAACACAAATTGTATGCATTCAGAATAAGCTTCTGAAATGGTGCTATAAAAGTACCGGCCACTGATCACTCAGAACTGTATATAAACGTGTTGTTTGGACTGTCCTCGCTCTCGGGGCTGAATGAGAGAAGAAGAAGCTGAATGCTAACTCACTCTGACCCAAGCAGATCCCAGATCCCTTCAATAAGATCAATGCACAACAACCTTTCACTAATCTGGTCAAAGCAATAACAAAGAGTTTACTTACTCAACTTTAATCACCATCAGTGGGACTTTTGTTTGTTATTTCATCAAACGTTGTAGATTTAAAGAAAAGGAGCCTCTAATGGTAATTTTCCTCAGGGTGGGGCCTGTTAAATGAATCAAAGTTCTAATTAATTGGACATGACATGTTCAAATAATCTTGAGAGCATTTATGACAAAGCTAAGGATACCAGGTGAAATGCTGAGAACAAATAAAAACTTAGACTGGGAACATTATGGAACAGCATGGTGGTTTGGAGGTTATCTGTCATCAGAAAGAAAAAGTGTTTGGAACTTTTAAGCTTTGTAATTCATTATTTCCTGGGAAGCTGCTCAGCTGATCTTCAGTTAGATCTTGCTCTGACCAAACTTCCAACTCGGTTGATCTTTCCTTTTTCTCTAATGTGGGTCTGTTGGCAGTGACCTCAGAGTGGTGACAGTAAGGGCTACAGGGAAAGATGGAGGGCAGGAAGTGAACTGAGGATTTGACGTCTGAAAAAATGCCTGTTTTGTGAGTTTTATGGTTGCTCTAATCGTTCTAACCAAGAAAAGGAAAAGGTACCGAAGATAGTCGTTCACAAAGATGAGAAATGTAAAAAGCTCACAGAAAAACACCGTAAAAAGTGGATTTGAACACTATGTCTGCGGTCGGGAGGAGCAGAGACTGCTAATGCCCGTGTCTGCAGCGTCCATTTCCTCAGAGGTTTGTTAGCTGTGTTTATATAGCATTAGTTTGTCGTTAAATGCTCATTTACTTAGTAATGATTATGAAGTTACCGGTAGTCTAACATGGACTTCATTGGGACTTTTTAGGCTGCCAAAGCGTTTTGGGTGACGTTGATATGCAAACCAAATGTGGTTTGCTGAATAGATCTCTCCTTTCCAAGTCTCTGTTAGTGAATGAGTTGATTTGTGATCATCATATTGATATATTTTGTCTTACAGAAACCTGGCTGCAGCAGGAGGATCATGTTAGCATTAATGAAGCAACTCCCTCTGACTGTTTAAATGTTCACGTTCCTGGAACCACAGGCAGAGGAGGAGGAGTGGCAGCTATCTTCAGATCAGGGTTACTAATCAGTCCCAGACCCAAGATTAGTTTGAGCTCTTTTGAATCTCTGATTCTCAGTTTTTCCCAAAGTGGAAATCACAGAAACCTCTTGTGTTTGTTGTTGTGTATCGTCCACCTGGCCCTTATTCTGAGTTTCTGTCTGAATTCTCAGAGTTTTTATCCCAGTTAGTGCTGAGTACAGATAAAGTCATTGTAGTGGGTGACTTTAATATTCATGTAGATGTTGAAAATGACAGCCTGAATATGAACTTTAATTCTATATTGGACTCTATTGGATTTTCTCAGAGTGTACACAGACCGACTCACTGCCTTAATCACACCCTTGATCTTGTGCTGACTTATGGCATTGAGAGTGAACAGTTAACAGTGTTCCCTCATAACCCTGTCTTATCTGACCATTTTCTGATAACCTTTGAGTTTACATTACTTGACTATACAGTTTCTGAGAAGAAATGTACATATAGAAGGTGTCTATCAGAGGATGCTGTAACCAGATTTAAAGAATTAATTCCATCATCCTTTTCTTCACTGCCATGTGCAGATATGACAGAGGACGACTACCTAAACTTTACTCCAGCAACACTTGACTCTCTTGTTGACAGCACTATAGTTTCAATGCGTACAGCACTGGACAATGTTGCCCCTCTGAAAAGGAAGGTAATCAGCCTGAAGAGGATGGCTCCTTGGTATAATTCACAGCTGCGTGCTTTAAAGCAGACTGCAAGAAAGCTGGAGAGACAGTGGCGTTCCTCTAATTTAGAAGAGTCTCAATTAGTCTGGAAAGATAGTTTAATAACGTATAAGAAAGCCCTTCGTAAAGCTAGAACTGCTTATTATTCATCATTGATAGAAGAGAATAAGAACAATCCCAGGTTTCTCTTCAGCACTGTAGCCAGTCTGACAAAGAGTCCGAGCTCTGTTGAGCCAGGTATTCCTTTAACTCTCAGCAGTGATGATTTCATGAGCTTCTTTATCAATAAAATTATTTCTATTAGAGAGAAGATTGATGGAGTCCTTCCCACTATTATCAGTGATGTATCATAAAGTACAGCAGCTTTAGAAGTATCTTTAGAACCTGATTTGTATTTAGACGGCTTCTGCCCAGTTGATCTCTCTGAGCTAACAACAGCAATAGTCTCTTCTAAACCATCAACTTGTGTTTTAGACCCAATCCCAACCAGACTGTTCAAGGAGGTTTTCCCATTAATTGACACTTCCATATTGGATTTGATCAATCTGTCTTTGTTGACAGGATATGTACCTCAGACTTTTAAGGTTGCTGTAATTAAACCTTTACTTAAAAAACCTACTCTTGATTCAGAGGTGTTGGCTCATTATAGACCTATATCATATCTCCCTTTTATGTCTAAAGTTCTTGAAAAATAGTTGCAGCTCAGCTTTGTGATCATTTCCACAGAAATAATCTGTTTAAGAGTTTCAGTCAGGATTCAGAGTGCATCATAGCACAAAAACTGCAACGCTGAAAGTTACCAATGATCTCCTCTTAGCCTCTGATAGCGGACTTGTGTCTGTGCTTGTCCTGTTGGATCTCAGTGCTGCATTTGATACGGTCGATCACAGTATCTTATTACACAGACTTGAACATGTTATTGGGATTAAAGGAACTGCATTAGGCTGGTTTAAATCATATTTATCTGATAGATTTCAGTTTGTTCTTGTAAATGAAGAATCTTCCTCACACACCAGAGTAAGTCATGGAGTTCCTCAGGGTTCTGTGCTTGGACCGATTCTTTTCACTTTATACATGCTTCCATTAGGTAACATTATTAGACAGCATGGCATAAATTTCCATTGCTATGCTGATGATACTCAGCTGTACTTATCTATGAAACCAGATGAACCCAATAGGTTGGTCAGACTACAAGCATGTCTTAAAGACATAAAGACCTGGATGACTCAGAACTGTCTGCTTCTAAATTCAGACAAACTGAAGTCGTTATCTTTGGACCTGAGCGCTTCAGGGAGAAATTGTCTAGCTATATAGTTACTCTAGATGGTATTTCCTTGGCTTCTAGTTCTAAAGTGAGGAACCTTGGAGTTATTTTTGACCAGAATTTATCATTTGACTCGCATATAAAACAGGTTTCTAGGACTGCCTTCTTTCACCTTCATAATATTGTTAAAATCAGGAACATCTTGTCTCAGAGTGATGCAGAAAAACTAGTCCATGCATTTGTTACTTCAGGATTGGACTACTGTAATTCTTTATTATTGGGCTGTCCCACATATTCTCTGAAAAGCCTTCAGTTGATCCAAAATACTGCAGCCAGAGTTCTGATGAGAACTAACAGGAGAGATCATATTTCTCCAGTTTTAGCTTCTCTTCATTGGCTCCCTGTTAAATTCAGAATAGAATTTAAGATTCTTCTCCTCACATATAAAGCTCTTAATGACCGAGCTCCATCATATCTTAAAGATCTCATTGTAAGATATTTTCCTAACAGAGCACTTTGCTCTCAGACTGTAGGTTTACTTGAGGTTCCCAGAGTTTCTAAAAGTAGAATGGGAGGCAGAGCCTTCAGTTATCAGGCCCCTCTCTGTGGAACCAGCTGCCAGTTTGGGAGGCAGAGCCTTCTGTTATCAGGCCCCTCTCTGTGGAACCAGCTGCCATTTTGGGAGGCAGAGCCTTCAGTTATCAGGCCCCTCTCTTGGGGAATAAGCTGCCAGTAAATGTCCGGGAAGCAGACACCCTTTCCACTTCTAAGACCAGGCTTAAAACTTTCCTTTCTGATAAAGCTTATAGTTAGGGATGGCTCAGGTGATCCTGAAACATCCCATAGTTAAGTTGCTATAGGCCCAGACTGCTGGGGGGCCTCATCTGTCACACCTTTCCTCACTTTACTCTCTTTTTCCCCCATTTAATTTCTCAAATGATATTATGTACATGTGACATTATTGTGGTCATTAACTCGTGTTTCCCTGTTCCAACAGGTATCCTTTGAATGGTGTTACAGTGTTTGTTGTCCCCTCTTTTCTGTCTTCTCAAACCCCAGCTGGTGGAGGCGGATGGCCACCCTTCCTGGGTCTGGTTCTGCCAGAGGTTTCTTACAGATATAGTATCTTTGTTCTACCTTTCCTCTCCCAACCATAGTTGAGGTTACCCAGACATACTCATAAAACTCAGCTTCATCCCTCTCCCCCTTAAAGTGCAGCTATCTATATCTCTATCTATTCTAACAACCCCACCATTGTAAAACAGGAATAAAGAAAACAGGACAGGGTGGTATCCTGCAGTGAGGTCATTTGCAGGTTACACACCGTATCACACACAGTAACACTCAATATAATGCATATAAGAATTAATTTTCCTTAAAGGATAAGACCGGTTTTTTGACATTGGGCCCTTGATTTCACATTATAGCATGATGTTCTACTCACCCCTGCTTGTTGTTGAACATTTGGAGCTGTTCCGAAGATATTCGCGAGGCGTCTGGCTGCTCTCTTGAGATATTCGGCCATGAAACGGTTTCCTATGGGCAAGCTTATACAGGCACAAACGATGCTGTTTATAATTTATTAATTACTGTACACTAGCACTGATAACGTGGAGGTGCGTCGCTTACTTAAAAAAATTCGGGTTATTGTAATTTTGATTTTTTTCGTCGTAAAGTGGGTGTTACTGACGTCCTCCTCGTGCTACTGCCACAGACAGCCCACAGACCTGCTGCCTATTTATTCATTCGGCTAAAATTCAAAATTAGTAACCCGGATTTTTTTAAGTAAGCGACGCACCTCCACGTTATCAGTGCTAGTGTAGAGTAATTAATAAATTATAAACAGCATAGTTTGTGCCTGTATAAGCTTGCCCATAGGAAACCGTTTCATGGCCGAATATCTCAAGAGAGCAGCCAGACGCCTCGCGAATATCTTCGGAACAGCTCCAAATGACCAACAACAAGCAGGGGTGAGTAGAACATCATGTTATAATGTGAAATCAAGGGCCCAATGTCAAAAAACCGGTCTTATCCTTTAACAAGAGTTATGTTGTCAATAGAAGTCAATTTGTTTATTTTAGTAACTGTATGTCCAACAAAAAAGTTATGACCTGTGGTGGGGCACAAGGTTCAATTTTTGGTCCTTTACTATTTTTTGATTTATGTAAATGATTTTGATGCTGTATTAGGTTCTATAACACCTATTTTATTTGCAGACGACACAAATCCTTTTTTTTCCCATAAGCACTTTAAAGCCCTCATTTCTGAAGCTAACTGGTCTCCTAGCTTATTCAAAATGGTTTCAATTAAATAAATTGTCACTAAACATAAAGAAATCTAATTATATAATTTTTGCTGGCAAGAAGATATTTGATCATGCTAAAGTCTATATTGAAGGAAATGAAATCCAGAGTTTATTCCACTCGCTTCTTGGGGGTAATAGTTGATGAAAAATGCTTGTGGAAAGAACATATTGATTATGTGTCAAAAAAAATTCTAAATCTGTGGGAATTATCAGGAAGGTTCATAAATACCTTAATAGGTTACGTTATATTATAGTCTTGTATATCCATATCTATGTTATTGCAATATTGCCTGGGCATGTACTTTTCCTACATACTTACATAAACTCCACTTAATTCAGAAACCTTTTATCAGAATAGTCACTAGTTCAGAGTCCACAGCCGCATCTGCCCCTTTATTTTCCAAATCAAAGATATTGTCCATTTACAACATTAACACTATGGAAACATGTATTTTTGTCTTCAAAGTCCGGTATCAGGGACACACACTTCCATCTCATTTCCAACAATATTTTCAGAATAACTCAAACATTCACTCCAGAACAACTCGACAATCCAAGCTGCTTCATATCCCACTCTGTTGTACCACTAGAGCACAGTTTTCCATCAAGTATAAAGGTGTAACTTTATGGAACAAGTATATTCACCTGACAAACAGCTCTCCCTCCCTACCCGTTTATAAAAGGAAATTAAAAGATTATCTGTACTTAATGGGATTGTCTTAATACTTTCTCTTCTCTTTTTTGTTTATCATTGCCATTGCAATTTACTCCCTTGATTTATTATAATTTATTTCTTGATTCATTGCTTAATTACTGATTTTAGTGATGTTGTTTTTATTCTTTATTGTTTTTTTTTCTCTCATTAATTCAATTCAATTCATTTTTATTTATATAGTGCCAAATACAACAAATGTCATCTCAAGGCACTTAGATAATAAAGTCCAATTCAAGCCAATTGGAATTCAATTAATTAATAGTAATCATAATTCATAAAATAATCCAATTTGTTCATATAGAGCCAATTCAAAAACAATTTCCATTTGTTGTTTTATTCTGATGAGATACATTTAATTTTGTTTATTTATTTTAATGGTGAGGTTCTTGATAAGCCCTACCGGGGTTTCTAACCTCTCCAGCACTGATTCATTGCAGCTTATCATTTATTATCTATTGTATATATTTCTTGTGATATACTCTTGTTGTAATGTTTTATTAAAGTGCAAAAATTGTCTAAGCTAGTTATCTACCAGATTATTTTGGAACTCGGCTAGACTCCTACATGTTGAAATCACAGTTTATGAGACCAATCGGCACTGACTGATAACAGAAGGCCTGCTTGATGCCTGTCGTGGGAGAAAGGATCCCCTATCATTGGTTCTTAGCAAATTGAGTATATTGGTCAGATAGAAAAAATTAGCCAATTTAGCAATAATCTACAGTAGTTATTTTTCAGCAGGTGACAAATATTTAATCCAATCAAGTATGTGCCTTAAAATAACAAGCCTTATCCAAATGGTTCCCTTTCTAGATTCGGTGTTGCCCAAGGCTAACAACGGCCATGCTGTGCAACTGCAGCCACACAGGAGGGTTCCTCTGCGGTTCTGTAGCACCGACATGCTTCTCTGCTCAGTGGTGAAGGCTGACTCATGTCTGGAAGATAATAAACTTTCCTCAGAGCACACTAAGACAGTAGGTTTGAACAGAATATGTCACTGGATGTTTTTTATGCCATTCTGAAACTATGGTGACAATGGTAATGATTTTTTAACATTTAAAAGAAATGTCTTGTGTGAGTGTGACAGAGGGTGGAAAAAGCACTTTAAAAGAAGCTTTGCACTCCACCAATCGCACAATCACATTCCCTGGAAGTTCTTGGGTGAAAGCTTCCCAAAAAGCTGTACAGGGGTCTAGTGACGCTGGATAGCAGTGTGGGCGGGATAAACGGTTGTCTGTTAAGTTGCCTCTGCACTCAACGCCACACAATAGGATGGCGCAACAACCAATCAGAGCGTCGACCCACCAACGGAGCAAGCTGGTAAATTAAATTTTTACCGTAGCCGGTGAGCAAAACTCCGAAAACGTCCTTTCAAGAAAAACTTATGTGCAGTTATCTGTTCGTCTCGCAAAGAAAACTGTATGTTTAAATCTTCTAGAGTCGCTGCCAAAGCCAACTCGAAAGCCTGTTGGCTGGGCGCAGCCATTGTTTACCTCTCTCTGGAACTACACACTGAAACGTCACACCTCTGTCGTCACTAGGTAGCCCGGCCTCCGACCCCGCTCCTCACGATTTGATTGGCCTGATTAAGTTTCGATTTTCAGCCTCGCAAAACGACCACAAGTGACTAGACCAGCCCCGGAGCAAATTCAATTTGCGGTCGCTTGGGGCGTCTAGATATCTAGGCTATCCCATTAGTAGGATTTCCTAAAATTCACTAGTTGGTGGCATGAGGTACATGAGGTACATGAGGTACATGAGGTACATGAGGTACATGAGGTACATGAGGTAGCTCATCTGAGCGCTAATGTCCGCTGGGAGCTCATTCAAATAGCCAGACTGTGCCCAAGAACAAACATTTCTAATTTACTTCACTTTTAAAGAGATTATAGACACAACATACAGATTTTCTCTTGTGTTTCATATTCCCAAGTAATGTTAAGGCAAACAAAAAAAGACAGACCACTCAACTGACAATATACGTATGAACAGTTGTGTATTTATTCAAAACAGAGGTGATGACAGCAAAACAGTTATGGATCAGCATGGCAGTTCAGGGAAGAAACATTCAGAGTACAGCTGAGAGGAAGTGCTCAGTTTTCTGTGTCATCAGGGACCGCAGGGTCCGTCCTGGTGCTCACAGCTCCGACTTCAGGAGCTTCTTGGCCTTCTGCATGTTGCTTATCACTAAGGGAGAGATAGGAAACTTTGAATCCTACTGACAAACACACAAAGCTAGCAAACAGTCTGAATGCCAACTTCCCGTCTGCAGCACTTACAGAGGCTGATGTCACTTGGTTCATAAGCATACATGCGGTTGGCATAGCGACCATTGATGTCAGCTCTCACTGTCATTGAGGGGTCTACGGAGAGATGGGTTGAGAGTGTGAGTGGAAGCAGACATGCTCATAAATCATGTGAAAGCTGCTTTAAAATCCCTTCAGCCACCAGCTGTAGGTCAAGAAAATGTTTCAAAGAACAACTGTGACTTTGAAAGGAAGAAATAATACAAAGTTCCTGTGTGGTAGGTGACAGGCGGAGAGCTTTCTGCTCCTTTAACATTTGCAGTCATTCTTTGGCAGTCACTGTTCTCTAAAGCTAGTTAAAAATATGTTAGGGCAAGTCATTGTTTATGTGGAAATATCTCGATATTTGCTTTGTCCTGAGTAGAGACTCAGCTATTTATCTGTTGGTATGTGTGTGCGACATGCAGTGAATGGGGAGCAACAGATCTGAGGTATGTCTGTTTTCAAGCTGATTTACACCAGTGTCTTTAACATAGTTTTCTTAAACACTCACTTTTTTGTGTGTGAGTACATTCTCAGTGTTTGTACTTTAGTAGCATTTTCAAAGCAGGGCTATAGGTAGTGATAGTGTTTTATCCTGCTACTCTTATTGGTGTGAACATCCTCAGCTGCCTATTTTCATCTATATACACAGCCAACATAATACCTTTACTTTAGAAAGTTAGAGGATAATATCTGTTGTGAAGTCTTGCCTTTAATGTTGTGAAAACTGAGTGAAATTTAAAAAAAAAAAGCCCATCTGATAGTGAGCTCTGTTAAAGCCAACTGAGAGGAGTCACAAGAGACAGGTCTTACCCACAAAAAGAATCCGTGGAACATATTGTCCATCAGGAGAGAGATGCTTGTCTGTGGTTTCATACTGCAGGTGAGAAAAAAGAAATGAATAATCAGAGTTAACTTTGTACTGTGAGCAGGAACATCTGGATAGACCGTGTGAGCTGATGTGGGCTCAGTTTAAAAGCAGTCCAAATGATAATATGAAGACGGTGGAGGAGCTGTAACAAAGTTACATGAGGATGCATCAAACAAAAGCTTTCTGCTTTAGGCCCAGCCTGCTGGGGGAGCTCCCATGATGCACCTCTCCTCCCTCTGCTCTCTTTCCTCTCCATGTACATGTGACATCATTTTGGTCATTAACTTGTGTTTCCCTGTTCCAACAGGTATCCCTGTCCTGATGTTACAGTGTTTGTTGTCCCCTGTCCTCTCAGCCCCCAGCTGGTCCAGGCAGATGGTTCCTGGTTCTGGTTCTGATGGAGGTTTCTTCCTGTTCAAAGGGAGTTTTTTCTCTCCACAGTCGCCTCGTGCAGCTCAGGACGGGGGATGGGTTGGAAGAGAAGTTTCAATCTAATGGTTTCCTTAGCTAGGATACTTTCTTTTTTTTTAAATTGGCTTTGTAGGAATTGGAGTCATTTGGAATTTGATCAATCTGAATTGATTTTATTATAATTAATTATAATTGGCTTAAATCTGACTACATCTTTGAAGTGCCCTGAGATGGCATTTGTTGTGAATTGGCGCTATATGAATAAAACTGAATTAAATTGAATTTTGACTTTAAACACACATTTCTTTGTAGTAATGTTGTTTGAAAAGTCTTGTAACCTACCATCAGATTGAGGACAATGAAATCCTCATCAAGAATCTTCTGGAGCTGGTCGTCCTCGGAGAACACCTTCTTCAGTGCTGCAGGAAAACGTGGGTACAACTCAGAAAAACAGCAGGATGTGTGAGCTGGCTTCACACCAGAGCAAACAAAGACTGCTCTCTCCTCAAAGAGGTTCAGCTCTTATTTGAACAAAGCATGTTTTATTTCATTCTGCATGGTAAATGAATAAGCCGAGCAGCAGCTTCTCTTACACTGGCTGTGTGGGCAGTCCTCCAGATGAAATATGACCATCACAGGCTTGTTCCTGAAACAAAAAAAAACAACACATTTCACTGACTTAATGTTCAACCTCAGTAAGTCTGTTAAAACAGCATTTCAATGTTTCTCACCTTGACCTGGACCAAAAGAGAGCTTCCTCATAAGTCTGAGCCCAGATCAGCTGATCACCCCACCCTGCACAGACATGGACACCATTTCAAATCAGAGACTCCAGTTCATCTTACCTGCACGCACCACCACCACACGTCCTAACAGCTCCCACTGGTTGTCACACACCTCTGGACAGAGTCTGTGGAATCCTCCTGCCAGTCTTCGGGAGATATTTGGCAAAGGTGGAGGACATGGCCACCAGGACCAGGAGCACAGAAAACACTGCCTTGATCATGTTTAAAGGGCCAACTGGAGCAACAACAAAGAGAGCTGGAAACAAATCACAAAAAACAGTTTGAAAATTGATGTGATCAAAGAATATTGTGGAAATGACATGTCTGTTAAGATGGACAGAAATTTAAACATCCCCATTACCCACTTGAAGTGTTCTTCATGTTGTTCCTAACTCAAGAATTCTGCTCACCTAAAGATTATTTGAGAGGCTAATTCTCAGAGAGAAAACCAGTGAAGAGCACCATGGTGCTCAATGGATGCGCACTAAAACATTATTTCTGTGAGAAGGATCAGAAAAGCGGACGTCATGACCAAGGTCTTTTATTTTAAACACTGACCCCACTTATTCAAATCAAAGTGAATCAAAAACACCCCAATACTCATCTTAAGCTTCCCTTTGGAGGTCACAATGGAAATCAAGTTTCTCTTGTACTGTAACTGAAGCTACCTGAAGAAGAGCACCTTTTCCAGCCCAGAGATTAAGCAGTTTGAGGTCAACATGAAAAAGATACAATGCTAAGGTGCGGCAGCCTGCCAGGACAGACGCTGTAACTCACCTGTTCTTGACTGGTCTGGTGAAATATGTAGGATGGGAGCTCCAGGATCTGCTGTACCACAAACCTCACCTGTCCTGTTTTTAAGCACCTGTTCCCTGAGAGGCCGCCCTCCTCCCTCCCTCCTCCCTCCTCCCTCCTCCCTCCTCCCTTCCCTTCGTCAGTGCTGGAATGCCTCAGTGACGCACAACGTTTGTTTGCAAACCAAACTCCACTGAGAAAATGGGTAATCAAAGACATCCTGGTGTAAGATTATGACTATAAATATTTCATGTTGAGAGTTAATGAATATTTGTTGTTTTTGAATGCACTTTATAAATTAACTGAAACATTCAAAATCAGCACATATTTTTAGCAACTACCATAATAGTACAGTCATCTAAAGTATACTATTAATCATTTTGTATTTGAATATTTTTACTCAATGAGGGCTAAAATACAGAAACACTGTAGAAAAAATATGATGCAGCCATGTTTGTGAGGAGGATTCAGTTCCCTAATATCTACTACATCCATACATGATGATTAAATGAGATTTGTCCACCAATTCAGTAATGATAATAATCATAGTCTTGCACATGAGTGAGACAATATATTTGGCTCGGATTCAAGTAAAAGTAAGCCTCTCAGGGGCTGGAGGGTGGCTGGTCTTTCTATGATTGACTCAACACTCAGGGCTCCAATTCAGTGTCTATTTGCTGCAAAGTACTGATGCAGCAATAAAGACAGATACAGAAACATATCAAGACCATTTCAGCCTTTAAATTACAGGACTGTTTAAGTCTGCTGGATAATTCACATAGAAAAATCTTAGGTTTGTAACAATGTAGGAATTCCACCATGAGCAGCTGTATGTGTTTCCTGCTGTAGAGAGTAAATATCAATGGCTGCTTTGTTCAAGTCTCTTGACAACCGATCTGCCTCTCAGGACTCTTTGTGTCCACGCCACTGCGCACAGAGTTTGCTCCTGGCACCCTGTTAGCTGAAACCGGCTTTTCTGCTTTACAGTTCCTTATCTCTTTATGAGAAATGAAACTGGTAAATACTGAGAACTCATCCTTGGCTTATGCGATGTGTTTAGATTTTTGAGGGGAACTTCCTGATGAAGCATTGAGCCATGATCATTCCTTTCAGGCAGTTGCACCTCAACTATGGAACACACTTGCTTTTTACATTGTAATGCTAAAGCCTTTTCTATTTTACTATTTCTTTTACTATTACTATGATTTGTCTATTGTTTTCATTTTCATTCTTTGATATTTATTGTGAAGCACTTTGTGATTGTTATCTGTGAAAGGTGCAATATAAATAAACTTTACTTACTACAATGCTTGCGCTAAGGTAGGGGTTATAAAGGGTTTATAGCTTGTAACCAATCATTTTGTCTCTACACACCGATTACAGTACACATTATTTGGGTTAAAGGACCACATTATCCTGGTATAAAGATTCCAGTTTGTTCATGTAAACAATGAGACCAGAGTTAGTCAAGGAGTAAATTTTCTGTACATGCTTCCATTAGGTAACATTATTAGACAGCATGCAGTGGTGTAGTCTACGTTGAACGCAGGTATACGGCGTATACCCACCTCTTTTTTTTGGGGATTTCCGTATACCTACCTAAAATACTCCGTATACCCACTTAAAATTCGCTTTTCAATATTTAGAATAGCACAGCCACGTTTTATCAACTACCACTTCTCATGGAAGCCTTGTTATAATTTAACAATACAACGACAACACTTCAGAATAGCATTCATTCGGAAATTGCGGCAGTCAGTCAATCTCCCAGGGATTCACTATCAGTTGTTTGACAATAACGTCCGTTAGAAACTCTTCTTCTTTGTATTAGTTGAAAGCGGTGATTCTCTAACGCACAACAGCGCCCCCTATAGGAGTGGAAGGTGGAAAACTAAAATGGATGTGTGTGTATATATATTTTTTTTATGTACCGTATATTACATATATAAACGAATGTAATACACATATATATATTACAATTAATTAATTCTGAAAGCCCTTGTGTATATATATATATATATATATAAAACAACCTGTCTCAAGATGTGATGGTGTTCTGCTGCTTTAAAACAATCACTCTGTTAGGCCTCGCTCTATGAGGGATGAGTACAAAGATTAAGTGCCACAGGGAGTCCCATTGCCACTGAGATACACAGCACACAGTCCACACAATCAAAGTGAGTTTATGCTGTCCCTCATGCATGCAAGGGGCAGGTAAGTGCAAAGCTGCGACCCCACAAACATGTTTGTCCCTTAACACGTTAAGACAGCATTATAAATGTGCTGTTACCAGAATGGCAATGACCAAGTCGTAGTGCATTATTAAAAGCCCTGTGTTATGTCATAGTATTGTAGTACTATGGTACTTAACTTTTCAATGACTATTACAGCGCGCCACTGGAGGTACGGCGTGCATTAAGGGGCTACTATTGGTCCCGAGTCCCGACCCCTAGTTTGGTACCACGGGCCTATGACTGGCCAACTATACAGTAATACAAATTCCATTGCTATGCTGATGATACTCAGCTGTACTTATCTATGAAACCAATCAGTTGGTTAGACTACAAGTATGTCTTAAAGACCTGAAAGATTACATCTGTTAACAAGAACTGAGATAACACCACAACTGCTCCTGATGTCATTTTCAGCCAGTAAAATCTGAATGGTGAGTAGAAAGACAATGCAGTCAGGTATATGCTCCTTCAGCCATGTCTCAGTGAAACTGTCACGGGTGATGGAGGATGAGAAGGACCTAAAATGCAGACTCAGGCCAGACACACAGTCCGCCCCAGCAAGGATCAACCCGGCCAACATGACCCGAGAGACCACTAGACACCCAAAGCCACACAGCCCCCCCAGCAAACACGCAACCGCCCAGAGCGGCGGGACAGCAACCCACCACCCCCACTATGTGATAAAGCTAATCAGTGGGGACCAGAGAGAATGAAATTCAGCCAGTTGATCTTTTGAGGAGGCAGACATTGTTTCGATGTTAATATAATCTAAAAGAAAATTTCTAAACTGGTTGATACACAGATTGTTCCGGGTTGAGCCGGGTTTTTCTTCATGCAGGAGAAAGATAAAAGCTTTCGGCCCTGTATTGACTATCGGGGTCTCAACTAAATCACAGAAAAAAATAAAGATCCTCTGCCACTGATCTCATCTGCTCTCGAACCCATCCAGGGAGCTACCATCTTTACCAGGCTTGATCTCCACAACGGATATCATCTGGTCAGAATTTGTGATGGTGATGAATGGATGACAGCCTTCAACACAACATTAGGACACTTTGAATATCTGGTCATGGCTTTCAACCTCATAAATACCCCTACAGTCCCCTACAGATGCGTGCGAATTTCACGCATCCTCAGTCACCTCCCTTGACAACATCTTCCAAGGAAGGCAGGTGAAGACGGACCCAGACAAGAGGCTGTGGCCGAGTGGCCTACTCCCACGAACCGTAAGCAGTTACAAAGATGCCTTGGTTTCACTCACTTCTATTGCCGTTTCATCCACAGCTATAGCATTGTCACTTGCCCTTTAACCAAGCTGACCTCTGTTAAGACCACCTTCCATTGGAACCTGGAAGCCACCTGAGCCTCTCAACAGTTAAAGGCCAGATTCACCTCGGAACCCATTCTCATTCAGCCTAACCCCGATCAGCAGTTAATTCTGGAGGTGGACGCATCAGACTCAGGTGTGGGAGCAGTTCTGTCCCAGAGGTCCAAATCTGAGTGTAAGCTGCACCACTGTGCATTTTTCTTCCGGCGTTTATCTCAAGCGGAACAAAATTATGATGTGGGCAATTGGGAACTCTTAGCTATCAAACTAGCATTGGAAGAATGGAGGCATTGGTTGGAGGGAGCCAAGCAGTCTTTCATTGTGCGGACTGACCAAAAAAATCTTATCTCCAAAATGCTAAAATGCTAATACTAACTCCCGCCAACCCCGTTGGTCCCTGTTTTTGATTGTTTCTCATTCTCCATTACCTAACGTCCCGGCTCCCATCCATCCATTATCTATACCCGCTGAATCCGTCGGTCTGGTCGGAGGGGGGCTGGAGCCTATCCCAGCGGTCATCGGGCGAGAGGCGGGGTACACCCTGGACAGGCCGCCAGTCCATCACAGGGCCACACAGAGACAAACAACCACACACACACTCACTCCTAAGGACAATTTTAGAGTCACCAATTAACCTAACAGGCATGTTTTTGGACAGTAAGAGGAAGCCGGAGTACCCACGCATACACGGGGAGAACATGCAGACTCCAGACAGAAAGGCCCCAGCCGGGAGTTGAACGTGGAATCTTCTTGCTGTGAGGAGACGGTGCTAACCACCACACCACCGTGCATGTCTCGGCTCCCGTAACGTCAAACCAGATGCCCTATCCCGAGAAGTTTGCTTCTGAGGAGTAACCAGAGGGACCAGCACGGATACTCCCATCGACCTGCCAGGTGGGTGGCATCACTCGACAGATTGAGGACCAGAACCACTGAGGGTTGATTTCGGACCCAGACTCTGGGGGTGGTGACTGGTGATCCATTCTACTTTCCACATTTCAATAATCAAATCTGTTTCTTCCAGCCCCCTCAGATTTTCAGGAAGCCCGGGGGGGAGTTTGGTTCAGCTCCTGCACTCACACCTGGTTTCCATCAGTGCTTGTCAAGACGCCTTGATAAGGATCTGCAGGAGCAACCAGTCTTCGCCAGATTGTCTCACTGCTACAGTGGTAATACTTCCGAGACACCTGCCTGCTTGCCCCACCATTGACTCTTGGTGACCTTCTTCACCACAGCCAGCACCCTCCACTCTGGAAACCCTCTTGGACTCAGTAAGGAAAAACACTAATCTTCTCTTGGACAAATTACTCACTGACGCTAACCATCTCCCTCTCCTCGCAGTTACCTGTTCACCTGGATCCCCTCATCGCTGCACCTATCTAATAAAAAATAATAATAATAATTAATAAAACTTGTCTTAACTGTAAACTCTCTGAGTCAGCGTCTGCCCTTGAGTCCAATTTGTGAGTCATCACAGCGAAAGCCGGGCTAGGTGCGAAGTGAAGAACATGATAATGGGATTCTTTCAATTTGGTTACCGCATCCTCTGATGGACACCTACTTCTTCTCAGATGCGGTATAGTCAAGATAGTCAGATAAGACAGGAGTCAAGTATTGCTGGAGTAAAATTTAGGAAGTCGTCCTCTGTCATATCTGCACATGGCAGTGAAGAAAAGGATGATGGAATTAATTCTTTAAATCTGGTTACAGCATCCTCTGATAGACACCTTCTATATGTAAATTTCTTCTCAGAAACTGTATAGTCAAGTAATGTAAACTCAAAGGTTATCAGAAAATGGTCAGATAAGACAGGGTTATGAGGGAACACTGTTAACTGTTCACTCTCAATGCCATAAGTCAGCACAAGATCAAGGGTGTGATTAAGGCAGTGAGTCGCTCTGTGAACACTCAGAGAAAATCCAATAGAGTCTAATATAGAATTAAAGTTCATATTCAGGCTGTCATTTTCAACATCTACATGAATATTAAAGTCACCCACAACAATGACTTTATCTGTACTCAGCACTAACTGGGATAAAAACTCTGAGAATTCAGACAGAAACTCAGAATAAGGGCCAGGTGGACGATACACAACAACAAACACAAGAGGTTTCTGGGATTTCCACTTTGCGTGGGAAAAACTGAGAATCAGAGATTCAAAAGAGCTCAAACTAATCTTGGGTCTGGGACTGATTAGTAACCCTGATCTGAAGATAGCTGCCACTCCTCCTCCTCTGCCTGTGGTTCCAGGAACGTGAACATTTAAACAGTCAGAGGGAGTTGCTTCATTAATGCTAACATGATGCTAACATGATGCTAACATGATGCTAACATGATCCTCCTGCTGCAGCCAGGTTTCTGTAAGAATAAATATATCAATATGATGATCACAAATCAACTCATTCACTAACAGAGACTTCGAAAGGAGAGATCTGATATTCAGCAAACCACATTTAATAGTTTGATGTTTTTGTTCAGTTAAAGTTTTTGTCTGTAGTTTTGTGACATTTTTGTGCTGCTACTCTGCATCCTGCTATCAACCCTGCGTTGTCATGTTTTTGGATGGCTAATGAATTCAATTTCTAAACCCAATGAGAGACCTTCAGAACTTGTTGGAATTACATTCTCAACAAGTGCTTATCAAACGGAGCTCCAACCCACACCTTTAATCATGTTACACTGATGGGTCTGCTGTCATTCTGTATGTTACTCAGAAGGGAAGCAGACAGAGGCCTGTTGAACAGATTCCTTTCAATTTCATTCATTTCATTCATAACACTAGTTTACTAGTGCAAGAATGATTAAATGAAATGAATGACATTGCCAGCAATAAGTGTGTAACTGTGTCCCTTTTTTTTTTACTGATAAATGTGTCTCAGATTGGGTGTGAATGTAATGGATGGTTGAATCCTTTAGATGAATATTTCGGCTGATCTGTAGATTTCAGGCATTTTTCTGATTATATCTGGACTGGGATGTTGGCAGCAGATCCTTTGGGTCCTGATGCTTGTGAGTAGGCAGTGTTTCCCACAGATGTGAAGGCAATGTGTGGTGGGGGGGGGACTAAATAGACCACATAGAACCCATTTCAGAATTTTTTTCCAAAATACCACCCCCCCACTGTCAGACATCTGTAATGTGACATATATGTCACATTGGGAGTTAAAGGGGAACTCCGGGGCATTTGAAGCGTGTTTCCATTGCTAGAGGTTGTCAAATACTGCTAGTAGGACACAGAGAGGTCCAGATCTGTGCTCCCTGTGTGAAGACCGCTCTGTCCGCACAGCGTGTCATGCGAGGCTAATACGTGGTGGCTAAGGGGCAAGCGCTAACCCTTCCACGTAAAACAACAACTTGCACACTGCAGAAACGTCACACCACTTTATAAACCATCCGACAATAAAGTCACAAGCCTTACCATCAAAACCATATGCATGGTTCTCACATTACTGGCATGGGGACGTTACAAAACAACTTTATAAACAGCATGTAACTCGCCGGCTGGTTGTAGGCTCGCGCATGTGAAAGCCCAAAAGAGTCGATGGACGATAATCTCATATACAAAACAATTATATTCTCTAGAAAAACTGCGTTCAAGTATTTAAAACATTACAACAATATTACTGGGCATGTATTGTTGTAATGTTTTAAATACTTGAACGCAGTTTTTCTAGAGAAGATAATTGTTTTGTATATGGGATTATCGTCCATCGACTCTTCTGGGCTTTCACATGCGCGAGCCTACAACCAGCCGGTGAGTGACATGCTGTTTATAAAGTTGTTTTGTAACGTCCCCATGCCAGTAATGTGAGAACCATGCATATGGTTTTGATGGTAAGGCTTGTGACTTTATTGTCGGATGGTTTATAAAGTGGTGTGACGTTTCTGCAGTGTGCAAGTTGTTGTTTTACGTGGAAGGGTTAGCGCTTGCCCCTTAGCCACCACGTATTAGCCTCGCATGACACGCTGTGCGGACAGAGCGATCTTCACACAGGGAGCACAGATCTGGACCTCTCTGTGTCCTACTAGCAGTATTTGACAACCTCTAGCAATGGAAACACGCTTCAAATGCCCCGGAGTTCCGCTTTAAGAACCTGGATAATTTCTCCATCAAGGAAAATTATGGGGGACGTAAGGATGTGTGACACCGGCTTATCTGCAGATATTCACATCTTCATTGTAAACAAATTAATAACATAGCTAATTATAATAATAATAACAAGCTGATACCTCCGGTTCAGGCTGCTCCTCATCCTCAACACGTCTCTTTTTCAATCGCGGAAAATATTTTTCAATACTCATCTGGATTGAAGCAGCAAACATTCAGTGTAAGAGTTTAAAAAAACTACTTTATTTGATTCACAGCTGCTAGTGTTTAGACCTCGACAACCCAACTACCGGTACATTAGTTTTTTACGGCAAACTTGCAACTAGTTAACTTTATAAAGAAGGCGTAATCGCTTGCTATGGGTCGGGTCGGGACGGGACAACATTGTATTCAAAATATAAAATATTTTTTTATGACTTTTTAATGTGTGATTTTATAAAGGCGCACGTGATACCAACCTTTCGTGAATTCTTTCGGTTGAGCTAACGCGACGCTGAAGCTAGCAAGCTTCCACGCTTCCAGGGAAGCACGGCGGGGAGGGGCTGTGTGTGTGAGTAGGCTATGCGAGAGAGACTCGAGGGACAGAGAGACGGAGGTAGAGCAGGGAAAGGAAATGCTGCTTAACGAATACGAGTATTTTTTAAATAGCGTTAAAAAAAATAATAACGAAACGCAATATGTGGCGGCCGGTGTTTAATCTGTGGCGCACCGCCACGAATTAGTCTATGTGTGGGAAACACTGATAGGATTAACCCTTAACCCTAGCCCTGATGCTTGTGAGTAGGGTTAACCCCTAACCCTAGCCTTGATGCTTGTGAGTAGGGTTAACCCCTAATCCTAGCCTTGATGCTTGTGAGTAGGGTTAACCCCTAACCCTAGACCTGATGCTTGTGAGTAGGGTTAACCCCTAACCCTAGCCTTGATGCTTGTGAGTAGGGTTAACCCCTAACCCTAGCCCTGATGCTTGTGAGTAGGGTTAACCCCTAACCCTAGCACTGATGCTTGTGAGTAGGGTTAACCCCTAACCCTAGCCTTGATGCTTGTGAGTAGGGTTAACCCCTAACCCTAGCCCTGATGCTTGTGAGTAGGGTTAACCCCTAACCCTAGCCCAAGTCACAGCCTCAGCCTCTCTGTGGACGTCCTGAAACCTTTTCTTACTTTAGATTAGATTAGTTTGTACTTTATTTATCCCACAACGGGGAAATTCACTTGTCACAGCAGCAACAATAGACATGAAACAAGAAATTAAAAAAGATAAACATTTTTTAAAAGAGAAAAAGCAAGTACTAAAAAGTAAGAAAAAAAAGTAAATACTAAAAAGTAAAGTGACCAAAAAGTAAAGTGACCTAGTATAAATAATATTGCACATTGTGAAGTTGAAGTAGTTTCGTTGCTTAGTCTGATACAGAAGGATGGTACAGCACCAATACAAACAGGAAACACTTTTTTCTGTTCTTGACCTCCTGCAGATTTGGCAGGTTCATCACTTCGCTTGTTAGTGTTTTTTATGTTGTTGATGATTAGGGTATATCAACCACATATATTGTACATCTCATAGGGTAGCAGTTAAAACTACTGGAGATGTTTAGAGAAATGTAGTTGTTTCCTTATCTTACATTATGTGAGATTGATGTAGAGATTGTAGAGATTATACTTGTCTTGGGGCAGTTATATTCCTGTTTCCTTCCCCTGTAAAACTGCCTCTTGTCATCCACTTGAGTTCACACGTAAAACTTTTAACGAACCAAAGAACTAAATAAATATATGCTTTCATCCCTGCTTGCAACCAGGATATAGAATAAGTTTAGTGCTGAGGTCATCGTATTTGCTCTGGAACGGCATTATAGCCAATATTTGCTCTTCTGGGCTCGGTTAAGACCACTCCTTTAACGCTTCCAATTCCCCAGCTGCACTCAGCCCAGCCCTGATCACACGGATCTGATGACGTGTGGCTGTGTGTCACACACTCAGTTAGGTTTGGAAATATTTGAACACTCACACTACTTTCTTATTTTGGCTGCTTACCAAAAAAAAATCCAAGTTGGTTTGCTGGTAAACTACAGAGCCTCCCAAAGTAGGATTTTAAAGGGATAATCCGGAGTAAAATGCACTTTAGATCAATTTACGGGATGTTGGGAGTACATACGTTGAGTTGACATCAAAATCATGTCATTCGGATGTGTTTTGAGAATTTCGATTTGACCGTTTTTAGCCAAAAGTCGTTGGGGCAAATCATGTCACCGCTACAAAACGCTATTTTTATACCTCTTCTACAGCTCCAAACAACATAACACTTACGTGGTAGTGAGTAGAAGGTCCCTAAAGCAAACCAACTTCACCACGGTCTGTAGCGGCAGCTGCAGCAGACACATTTTCGGAAAGGTACTGGCTTGATTAAATTCATTCTGGACTCTATATCCGACCACATGAAGACCTCGGAACACTTCGGTTTGGCTTTAGGGACCCTCTACTCACTACCACGTAAGTGTTATGTTGTTTGGAGCTGTAGAAGAGGTATAAAAATAGCGTTTTGTAGCGGTGACATGATTTGCCCCATTTACTTCCAGGCTAACGACTTTTGGCTAAAAACGGTCAAATCAAAATTCTCAAAACACATCCGAATGACATGATTTTGATGTCAACTCAACGTATGTACTCCCAACATCCCGTAAATTGCTCTAAAGTGCATTTTACTCCGGATTATCCCTTTAAGAGTGGAGTTCTTAAATATGTAGAACCTTCTTCTTTAGGTCCAAATGTAACTGGACAGTTTAGCTTCATTGATAGCTTCATCACTTCACCATCAGTTCAGCAGGTACAAGGTATGGAGTTGATTCCAGCCATGGCAGATGTATAGGGAGGCTACATAGAACCCTTTTCTCAGGACTTTTAGGTTTATGCTTTTCTCAGGACTCTTCAGCTGATGTTGGTTTTGGCTCTTTTTTTCTTGTCTTCAACAGTGAAATGCAGCAGCCTAGTGAAATGATACTTCCTTTCCTAAACTCTTTTCCTCTAATGTGAACATTTTCAGCTGTGGAATATTTCACTTCTTTACCTTCAGAAACTGCTAATTGTCCGTCTGCAGAGTGCTGCATTTGTCTGAATCTGAGCGGATGTATACCCCTGAACAGTTCAGAGTTCATCAGCAAAGTCTTTAACTTTGGACTCCATCTTTCTCCATACTTTTTCTGTCCAAAAATGTTGACTGATCTGAAGTCCAGTCTTTTTGTTCTTATGGCTTTTAAATGACCGGCACCTTGTGCTAAACCTGTTCTTTTTGGTGGATTTGGACCTTTCCTCCTGAAGAGTGTTCTACACTTGACTGGATGTTGGAAAGACTGATGTCCTCTGAGGACTTTTGGGCTTCTTTATACGCCGAGTTCAGTCAGTGAAGAGCTCATTGACTGAAAGCTCTGGGTTCAAAATGGCAGCTTTCAAATCCAAATGTCAGACTTGGGATCAGTGACCCACCTTTTACCAGCTCAACTCGTGAGGAAACAAGAGAAAGAATTGCACACAGCTTTCTATGAGGTGGGGCAGCTGTTAGAGCTGTTCCTGCAGCCGGGTCCAGGATTACAGCATCTGTTGTTAACCAGCTCTGTGATCCTCCTCCTTTCCTGTTAGCGCTCTGTCTGCAGTCTCTGTCTGCCCGGATAGTCTTAAAGCTGAGCAGAGAGCTGTTAGAGCTGTTCCTGCAGCCAGGTCTTGAAAACTGCCTTCCTGATATTCTTATGATGTCTTGATTATTTTTGTCCTTGGGAAGCTCAGTTAGCTGCTCCCTCTTACAAACAACTTTCCAGTTGCCATTGTGATGAATCATAACGAGTGTAAATAAAAAGAGAGCAGAAATTATTCCAGCAACACAGCATCCAAGCAAAGATGGAAAATGTTTTAAAAGACTATTTTCACATAATAAAGCTGAGAAGAAAATCCCAAAAGACATAATGAAAGACACAATATGTACAGAGCTGGTGCCACTGCAGCAGTTAAGCAGATTCTGACTGTTACTGAACATTTTGGTAAAAGCAAGAAGTTACTAAAGACCAAACATTTCCAGACATAATCGTCAATAATCATTCTGTAGGCACAAGTGATTTTGCATTGAGAGAATACACTGCTATGTATATTTGGAGATTTATTCAATACACTGTGTACAAAAGAATTCAACAGAAACAGTATGTATGAATGTGTGTTCTATATTCATACAAACATTTTATACTGACACAAAATTAACCCATTTTAAAGAGGTTCAAAGTTCAAGACTATAAAAAAAACAGGAAAAAAACCTCAGAAGGTGGAGGGAGCAACAAGAAACATTACATTCTTACAGTCCCACAAGAGACGGGAAATGATTGTTTTCACAGAAAACACTTGTAGGCGACCCGCTGAGGGATTCATCCTCCAACACTGACGACAGAAACCCTGTGAGGGTCCGTGAGACGTTCACGTGAGACGTTCACGTGAGACACAGGTCACAGGCAGCAGCTCCGGGATCAGGCTGACCACAGGATGGCATGATTGTCACATTATACACACACACGCACGGACACACACGCACATACATGCTCGCACACACACACACACAGCTGATGTTCTGAGTCCACCCTGCATGCAGAAAGCCTCCATAGAACGCAGCGCTGTGCTTTAGCTGCATCTCTCACATTCAACACTGGCTGCAGACAAAGCCGTCCTCATCAGGTCAGCTCAGTTCATTGCTGCATTTTTCTGAGGACCGAGCTAAATTAAGCAGCTCAAAAATGATGCTGCTGCTTTTCAGGCCCAGGACATAACAACTGAAGCCTCCTCTTTCTGAAGTGTGTGTGTCACATGAATGATGAAGAAGTGATGAAGGAAGAAGCTCTGTCCTAACCTCAGAGTGATGATGAAGGAAGAAGCTCTGTCCTAACCTCAGTGATGATGAAGGAAGAAGCTCTGTCCTAACCTCAGTGATGAAGGAAGAAGCTCTGTCCTAACCTCAGTGATGATGAAGGAAGAAGCTCTGTCCTAACCTCAGTGATGAAGGAAGAAGCTCTGTCCTAACCTCAGTGATGGAGGAAGAAGCTCTGTCCTAACCTCAGTGATGGAGGAAGAAGCTCTGTCCTAACCTCAGTGATGATGAAGGAAGAAGCACTGTCCTAACCTCAGTGATGAAGGAAGAAGCTCTGTCCTAACCTCAGTGATGAAGGAAGAAGCTCTGTCCTAACCTCAGTGATGATGAAGGAAGAAGCTCTGTCCTAACCTCAGTGATGGAGGAAGAAGCTCTGTCCTAACAGTGATGGAGGAAGAAGCTCTGTCCTAACCTCAGTGATGATGAAGGAAGAAGCTCTGTCCTAACCTCAGTGATGATGAAGGAAGAAGCTCTGTCCTAACCTCAGTGATGAAGCTACTGAAGAGCAGACAGCAGCATCACATTTGGCACACACTGCGGCAGCCACAATGAGAGAGGAGTTCATGTCTGTTGAGGAGAACAGTGGAGCGGGACAGAGCATATCTACAGGGGGCTGCAGTCACTCAGACATAGTGGTCAGGTTCAGTCTCACCATTAAAAGTGATCACAATAAAATGTCCTCAGTGATCATCTCACAGCCTTTTGGTTTCCTGTGGTCTCTCAGTGCTTCTCTGAGCCAGCTGATTGGTGCTCAGCTGCAGCACGAGTCCCTTCAGAGCGTCCTCTGCAGAGTGACTGTTCACAATGAGTCCCAGGCTGGCAGCACGCCACCTAGTGGCCGTGCTGTGGGTGCTGACTGTGTTGGTTAGCAGGGTAGTTGGGGGGGAGCGGTGGTCCATTTACCCCCGGGTGGTAGAAAGCACAGTTGCTCTCATACCTGCAGCTTCCCTTCATCATGAAGTGGCGACACACAGGCCTCTTGGACATATCTGACGGGAGGAGACAGAGGGTAAGAAACAATGAGACACTTCTCCTCACCTGGGGGCTCACCGGTGGGCTCACCTGTGGGCTCACCGGTGGGCTCACCTGTGGGCACACCTGTGGGCTCACCTGTGGGCACACCTGTGGGCTCAGGTGGGACAGCAGCCATGCTCTCAGCTCGCTCCACCTACCATTCATGTTGTTGTGTCCTCCTCTGGGCCCTCCTCGTCCTCTGCCCCTGAAACCAGGCTCTCCTCCTCGACCCCGACCTCCTCGGTGGAAATGCCCCCCTCTGTGGGGCCCCCCTCTCATTGAGTCATCTCCCCAGTAGTTGCCGTTGTCTCCCCGGCCTTGAACTGGTGGTGGCCCCATCATGCGGGGTCCTCCACCAGCATTGAAAGGTGGTCCGTGGTTGTGGGGGGGTGGGGGGTGGTTAAAGCGGGGACCACCAGGTGAGCTGTTGGGTGGGTAGCCACCATTCATGGGCATCTGCATGTGCATGTTGTTCATGGGGTTGATGCCGGGGGTGTGTCCCAGGAGGCCCTGGGTGGCTGCACAGAGAGAGGGGACAGAGACAGTGAGCAGAGACCGGGACAGGTGGACACATGGATACATGGACACATGGACAGGTGGACAAATGGATACATGGACACAAGGACAGGTGGACACATGCTGCTGTGACAGCAGGAAACAAACAATCTGAGTGTACCTGGTGGAGGTCCACTCTGGTTCTGGTTCTGGGACTGCTGCAGGGAGCCCAGTAACTGTTTGATCTTGTCTGAGAAGTCGGGCTGCTTTATCAGCTCCTCGGTCGACTGGTTCCCAGAAGCACCCTGAGGACACACAGCTAGGTTTAGTCTTAAACCACCAACAGGCCCTTCCCACCCAAGTGTTTTCCACACCTATGATCCACACGTGTGAAGGAAGTGTACAAGAACCCAAAGGCTGAGAACAAGCAGAAGCATTTACCATGATGGAGGACAGCAGTTCCTGTACGTTAACCGTTGGTGGGATGGGGCTGCTGGCCGTGCTGCTGGCCTGTGGGCTGCGTGTGGTGTTATTAAGGTTGACCATGAGGTTGGCCAGGACAGGCGGCAGCTTAGAGCTTTCTGTCTGACCCATAGCAGAGTCCTGCTGGGATGAGGTGTCCATTGGCTCAGCGTAGCCATCATCCAGCATGGAGGAGTCCTGTAGTGAAGACCAGAATGACAGCTTAGTGGCCCAGATAATAGATCCACATGTGGAGGAAAAAACGATTAGAAACAGGAATGTGTGCAAACCTCGTCCAGAGGAATGAGACGGGGAGGCATGGGCTCATATGGCTCTGGATCTGGTTCATGTGGACTGTCGGGAACACTGGAGAACACGAAGGATGGGAGATCTTTAGCACAAACTACTCTGGATGCTGTTTGAGTTTGATCTGGAGACACGGTGCAGCATCATACCTTTCCTTGCTGAGGAAGATCTCCTGCAGGATGCCCATCTCACGGTCTCTTTGGGTGAGTTTCTCTGTGCTGTTGGCTCCGGGGGACACCAGACTGCCGGTCAGTGTCAGAGGTCTTGGGGGTGTCCAAGGCACCCTTTCTTCCATGGCATCGTGTGAAATCCGACGAGCCATCTCAAACGTGTGCCTGTCCATCATCAGTTCTCTTTTTGCAGCTTCACCAAAGTCCTTGATCTTGTTGACATTGACTGTGAATAACATGGGATGATGTCAGTAAGTAAGTAAGGTTATACCCAGCTCAGACACACTGAGCACGCCCAACCATGTCCTTACCTCTCTCTGTCTCATCCAAATCGAAGTAGAAGTAGTTTTTAAGCTGCTCCTCCTCAGCCCAGTGAACCGTTTTCTTCTTCTTGCCCTTCTTGGTCAGGCTCTCTTCTTCTCCACGAGGTTCTGCCAGGGCATTAGGCTTCTCACCTGTGGGCAAGAGGCCAGGGGCAGGAGAGAACATGAATGTGTGCTTTTACCTTTCAAGCCAGATGCCACACAAACATTTCCTTTAAGATACAACTATGAAGACTTTTATTTTTTCAAATACTGATAAACTTATTGGCTTCTTAAGAAAGTAGCTGAAAATAAAAGTGAAACATTTGGCATCTTAGTTTGAGAGGCTGAGAAATTAAAAGTATTGGGAATGAAGGTGTGAATGTATTCGCCTGGAAAAGGTTGAGATACATACTACCATCATGGAGCTTGGGTGGGCCTTACCATTGTCTGCAGTCTCTGGGTCCTCAGGGGGAACAGGGGTGCCAGGCTGCTCCAGTTCCTGGCTTTCATCAGCAGGAGTGCTGGAAGCAGCAGATTCTGGAGACGATGGTTTAGCAGAGGATGAAGGGTATGCAGCAGGTTTGCTGTCAAACGGGCTCGTCTGCGGACAAAAAGAAGCTGAATGAGCGGGATCAGAAAGAGAAGGGTGATAACAGTAACCCATGTTCTGGGTCGGTACATGAGAGCCGGAGACGTGGCTGTGTGGATTAGAACCGGACTCTTCCAGCTCCACAGAGCGGACAGAGACACAGAACTATGGGGCAAAGCTAAAGGTGGAGGAATCTGTTTTTACACCAACAGTGGAAGCACTGCGCTGATCAGCTGTCTCCAGTGTTCACAGACATTTTCAACTCCTCACTGGAGACAGGTCATGTGCCAGCCTGCTTCAAGACCTCCACCATCATCCCTGCTCCCAAGGAGCCCAGAACCACAGGACTTAAAGACTTCAGAACCACAGGACTTAATGACTTCAGAACCACAGGACTTAATGACTTCAGAACCACAGGACTTAATGACTTCAGACCCGTCGCCCTGACCTCTTCGGTGATAAAGTCCTCTGAGCGCCTTGTGATTTCACACCTCAGAGAGATCACGGACCCCTCCTGGACCCCCTGCAGTTTGCCTACAGAGCCAACAAGTCTGTAGACGATGCAGTCAACGTGGCCCTCCACTACATCCTCCAGCACCTGGACTCCGCAGGTACCTATGCCAGGATCCTGTTTGGCCCTCCAATACATCCTCCAGCACCTGGATTTCGCAGGTACCTACGCCAGGATCGTGTTTGGCCCTCCACTTCATCCTCCAGCACCTGGACTCCGCAGATAACTACGCCAGGATCCTGTTTGGCCCTCCACTACATCCTCCAGCACCTGGATTCCGCAGGTACCTACGCCAGGATCCTGTTTGTGCTTTTAACACCATCATCCCGGCTCTGCTCCAGGAGAAGCTCTCCCAGCTGAGTGGACACTGTGGAGTCTATCCACTTCCAGGGAACTATTATCAGGAGGCGTGCAGGGAAGACTGTGGCTGATCCCTCCCACCCCAGTCACAAACTCTTTCAGACACTCCCCTCTGGCAGGAGGCTGCGGTCCATCAGGTCCATCAGGACCAAAACCTCACGCCACAACAACGCTTTCTTCCCATTCACTACCAGCCTCATCAACCAGGCCCGGAGCCCCCCCTGACACCGACTCTCACCTTCCAGACCTACAAGCTACATTAACGTAGCATTCCAGACATTCTGGCTTACATTAATGCTCTATCTATTTGGGACCACTTCATCCTGTTGTGTATCTGCACATTTATAGTATTTATAGCATTCAGCTTTTTTTTTTAAACTCTATATATATATATATCTAGATTCTGTATATAGCTCTATATTGCTATACTTAATACTCTGCACCAACTCCAACTATAAAGTGTCCAGTAAAGCTGATCATGTTCAACATCCAATTTATTCTGAGAACAACAACTGAAGAAATGAGCAGATCTGCAAATCTGCAGTCAGTACCTTGTTAGATGTTGGTGACACAGCCTTGTTATGAGCAGGAGATACAGCACTCTGTTTCTTCTTCTTTATCTTTATTCCAGGAACCGGGGCCGAGTTCAGGGCATCCAGGAACCCTGTGCCCTCCATTGCTGCAGTGAACACAAAAGATATGATCACCTTCTTCTATGTACGAATTGGATTATTTTATGAATTATGATTATTATTAATTAATTGAATTCCAATTGGCTTGAATTGGACTTACTATCTAAGTGCCTTGAGATGACATTTGTTGTATTTGGCGCTATATAAATAAAAATGAATTGAATTGAATTGAATGTCAAACAGGCTCCAGAAGCCCTTGTGTCTTCATGATGGTGCCTGAACTTACGCGGTGCTGGAATGAGCTTGACTTTGATCTCTTTGGCAGAGTTTGACGGCATATTAAGAGGTTTGTACTTTTTCTCAAGAGGTGGTGCATCTGATGGACCTGAGCTGTTGGATGAAAAGAAGCGGAGAAAGACATGTCAGCCCTCCCATTGGTCACCTGCTGCACCCCAGCACCGGGGGGCACTTTGCTGAACAGGACAGGGAGTGTGTGTTACCTGGGCCTTTTCAGATCTGGGGGCTTTATCTTGTACTTGTCACCCAGCTGTGGGGCATGGGGAACCTTCTTTGCAGGGGTTGGGTTGGGAGCTTCCATCTCCAGTCCTACACACACACACACACACACACACACACACACACACACAGAGCGGTTCATAAAAGCCATTCAGAGCTGCTGTTACCGGTGCTGCTCAGGTTCAGGTACCTATGGAGCGGATCTTTGCGTGGCTGGGGGCGTGGGCTTTGGGTTTCTCCTTCTTTTTTTCCTCATCTGCACTCTTTTCTTTTACATCCCTCACTGGCACCTTGCTGTCTTCTTTCTTCTTCTTCTTATCTAAAACATGAACACAGAACATGTTACAGCTGGTTGGAAGGAGCAGGCCTCCGGGCTGAGGTGGGATAATGACAGTCAGGTCCGTACCAGCAGGAGAGCTGCTGCTGCTTGCAACGCTCTGGGAGCGGATGGTGGCCATCCAGCCGTCCACGAGGACAGCCGCCAACTTCCTCAGCTCTGAAAGCAAAGGGACAGCATGGTTGGCGTAAGACAGACTGCTGCTGATGCAAAGCATCTCTCCTGAGGAAAAGCGAGCTCACCTTCAGTGTCTGCACTCTTGCTCAGCTGCTTCACTAACTTGGCTGTGTTGTTCTGGAACACGATAAGAAGACGTTAGATTGGTGGAGCTGGCAGTATAAAGCTCTGAAGGGGTGACTGATGAAGTGAGGCAGTACCTGTTTGAGGTGGTCGACCTTCAGAGGCAGCTTTTGCAGAGTGAGCAGGATGAGCTGAAGCAGAGGGGTGTTGTTGGTGGTTTTGGAATAGGTGAGCCAGGAATTGAGCAGCCTGTAACCACCAACTCTGATGAACCTGCATGAAGGAGACAGATTTATGATGAGGCCTGTGTGTGTGTGTGCCCTGACACACTGTGCACATGCACATGCACATGCACTCTCACTGACAACAACAAGACTTCAGTTGTTGGTCTGAGATGATAAACTCTGAATAAGTCCAGATATCGAACAGCTAAGCTGGGTTTCAGGGCATCACCCATCCATTCGGACTGATCACATTCTGTTTAAGTTATCTGATCACTCAGAGTTCTGTAACTAAAGGACTTTCCATCCACAGCTTTGACAGATAATTCATGTGTGATAAAGGAAGCAGTGTCTTTAGCAGACGGGAGTCCTACCTGTTCAGAATATCGTGGGATTTTGTCTGCAGCAGGATGTTCAGGTACATGCATCTACTGACCATCTTAGTGGAAGCTTTCATCAGACTGGATTGAAAAGGCAGAGGTTTTCAGATTATTACCCCGGGGTTAACAGTGGAGGCCCAACAATGCATCGTGTACCATGTCAGTCATTTACCTGAACACCTTGGGGACTCCCTCCAGGCTGCGGAGCTCTCCATCCTTTCCCAGCAGAGCCTCTACACCTTTCAAAATCTCCCGAGGGTCCACTGGTCCCCCTGCCATGTCTGAAACACACACTTCACGCAATGAATATACATGCCAGCAGGACACAGGTGGATCACAGAGAAGCTTATGTTTACGCTAAAGAGTATTTTAAACATCAGACTGCCAAACAGAAAAACTAACCAGGCTTTTAGGATTGTGGCTGCAACAAATCTATCCCAACTTCTTCCTCACTCAGTTACATGAAGATTTAAACATGTTCACCTGGATGCAAAAATCTAAAGGAGATCAGTCCGACAAGCTCAGAGGAGAGTGATCCCTCAACACCTTCAACGGTCTCCTTTCGGACACCAACCTGTCACACCTACACCAAGGTACAGAGACCGGCTTCTGGATCTGAGCCTGAAGCCGGTCTCTGGCTCCAAGAAGTCATTTCAGTGAACCAGGAGGTAGAGAGAAGAAACACAGCAACATGTGGACCCATGGCCTGGCTGAGATGCACATGTACACACAGCTCAGCTGTTTGAAAGGTTTCATGGAGCCGACTCCAACCAGCGGAGGAGGACTTGAATCAGTCGTCAGTGGCCGACTGCCTGGAACATGGTCTGAAAGTGTTCGTTTAGTGTGTCAGACAACAATATAAGTTTCAATTCAGACCAACTCTCAGCACTGCGTGTGCATAGAACCGATGCACAAGTCCTCCCAGCCACCATAAACCCACTCCAACTGATTTATCTTACTTTTATTCAAACCTTTCTGTGAGTCAGAGGGATCCTGAAAACACCTCAAACTAAATGTCAGTGTGCACCCAACCAAAGATGTGGACACACCTACCGATGTATTCTGAATAAGTGGGTGTGTCCAAACCTCTGACTGCTGCTGTATAAATGGAACAGATCCAAAATACAGTGAGTGTTCTCATAATAAAAAACCATCCAGAGTGTGATTCAGACAAATAAGAATACTGAGTTCTTCCTTTTTAATAAAACACATCTGGCACCATTTGTCTGTCAGATGAGGAGGAAGGAGACAGTTATCAACAGAACCGTGCACAGTCCTACACCCACTTATTAACATGGCAACAGGATGAGGAAACAATTAGACCAGTTCTATAGGACTAGAGCTAACTGTATGAAGTATGAAATGCTTGGAAACTGTAGAATTAGTTATCTTCCTTTGAGGCCTTGACTGTGTGGTCAGAGGAAATGGATGTGGACATGGAGCTGCAGTGTTCTCCTGACAATGTTCTCAGCTGTCCCGGTTCAGAGTGCACATCAGGCCAGGCACTGCCACCTGCAGGTACTCTACTGCCACCTGCAGGTACCCTACTGTCTGTGGACCTCCACATTACTGGAACTCACTTCAAATGGATGCACTCGTTAACTCTAGATAAAATGGCAATGGTCACATGAAAAGAATCTGGAATGATGTGGGATATTTCATCCTTTCACTATGACCACGTGTGGCTGTTAAAATGGCCACTAAGATAAAACACTCACTACCATGGAGGGTAAATCCTCTCCAAATGACAAACTTAAGCCAGAGCCTGCATTGAGCTTTGTAAGCATGCATTTATTTCTCCAGATTTCTGAAAATTAAATAGTTTTCCACAGTTCCAAAGAAGCTGCAGCTCTGCTGGACATGTCAGATGTGAGGAATCAGTTAGGTCTTACCCGTGTAGAAGTACTATAATGTCTCAGACCTCCACAACTCTGCAAATAACCCAAATCCTGGAAATGTCACAAGTGTTACACATATACACAAAGTCACTGTTAAACACGGCCCTGGGTCTAAGATCATCAGTATTGGGAGCAGTCACAGTGTGGTGTTACTACAGATCATCATGTTTCTCAATCTATGACTGCACTCAGCCACCAGTCCATCTGCAGGTAATATACTTCACTTGGTTGGTAGAATGGTTGCACCATGACAGAGGGCATGTTTATCAGGAGAAATAAAGAGTAGAAATGCCCTGGTTACATAAGGACGGTTCAGGCAGCCTATGGAAGGCTGGAACTCTGCCACAGAGCAGCTCCAGCACTGAGCTGCTGAACAAAGGGGAGGGAGCTGGGGCTGCTCAGAGCCCTCCCTCCGTTAACACTTCCACAACACACCGATCCCCCCACAAACAATGGCAAACAGCGCGAGGCGCACCAAACGCGTGTACAAGTCACACAGTGCCGTGGAAAAAGTCTAAGCGTGTCCCGCACAACAGTTTATCAAAAAAGGTCCAAATGTCGCTCCGAGGAAAACAGTCAGCCCCAGAGCTGTCCGGGAACGGGAAGCAAACACCACAGTCCGCCATATTGAGCAATCCCAACTGTTTGTGCTCCGAAAGAGCACTGCGCCTTTCATCCCGCAATCTTTATCCGCAGATTGCCGAGAACATGGTGCTCAAGTGTCCCTGTGCTAAAATGATCGACATTTCAAACACAATACATCTTCAAACTAAGGCAATCTTTATGTGTAGATTGCGGTGGGTGTTCGTTCCGTGGAGCAGCTCCTAAAACGCATCATTGACAGGCAAAAAGTCTGTGTTTTCCTGCTATGCCTAAGGCAATCTTTATGAACAGATTGCTTATGGTAATGATACGAATTTCCTGTTAATAGGTTTATTTGAACCATCCCGTCTCACACACAAAGGAACGGAGAGCTGTCCGTCCTCTTTTCTGTGTGAGCTCATACTAGAATACTGATTGCCAAGAAACAAGCTAACTCACGGTGCCTGCTCGCCAGCTACCGCTAGCTAGCCTATTATCTACGACAATTTTCATTTGATGAATCTCGTTTCAATTTAACTTCAAAATCAACTTACTATTGATACTATAGATCCTCAGCGTCTCGGTTATATTATGGTGTGCTTTTCAGGCACTTATAGCTCTCATTTCATTAATATTATGTCGTCAACCTTCATGGTTTGAATATTAACTGAAATACTTCTTATGGGTGGGGCTGTGATAGCTAAATGCTAGCCTTTCCTTCAGGAGCAAACTTGAGGCAAAAGTAGTAATCAAATGTCCATTACTTGAAGAAAAAATATGAAATTGAGAAGAGTTGTTCAAAGTCCTCGACGGATCAGTCTTCGGCAAAGCAAGTTCATACCTGCGGAAACACACAAAATACATTCATTTACTTTTAATCGTCTGTTAAATACCCCTTCCTTGTGCTGTATTAAAGTTATTATTGTTATTTTTTATTATTCATAAAGCAGCATTTTCCCATTAAAAAGACTGATGACACGTTCACAATTTGTCCATCTTTTCCTAACTTCACTTACCTTTAACCAAATCCAGGAATGAGCTCCGAAAGGAGGGACTTCGCTTTTATACTGCGTGACGTTTTTGACGTCACGAGAAATGTTTTTCCTGTATTTCGCTGAAACAAAATGGTGGACAGCTGACCTTACCGCCCTCAGTGAAGGACGTAATGGCGCATCTTACTTCGTGGAAAAGGTTTTTCTAAATTGCTTCAAACGTTTCCATTTAAAATGTTTGATTTTCGTGTTATTATAGAGATAATAAAAAACACCAGTACGTTTTGATGGTTTAGCTGGGTTCAATTTACTTTTAAATATATATATTTAGTCAATAATATTTCTTCAAAATGGCGATTGTTTTATCTGTCACATGCGGCAGCCAGAGAGAGAAAACTACAATTTTGACAATCGGTTGCATTCCATAGACGGTAATAAAAATGTCAGTGTATGTCGTTTAACGGACAATAGTAATAACTGCTAAGTTATTTGATTGAGATTTTTTTTTGTAAAAATCGCTGAGAATAGTTGCGCTTCGCATGATCTTTCAACTTTCACCTACAACCCCACTAAGGCAGAAAATGGCTGCGTCCATACGGATTATCACGAAGGTGCTGTGCCGTCTGTCGCCTTCAATTTCACATCCATCGCGTCAGTATCAGGTATCATATTTTAGTAATCTGATAACATGCTCTTTGAGTCAGTTGTGCCTTGTTTGCAACAAGCATTTCGCAAACAAAAATCTGAGGAAACACTGTGTAACCTGTGAGCTAGCTGCGTAAGCTAAGAGTAGCCGTTCTACTACGATGTCATGTACGACTTAAAAGACCAGCCCGGGACAGTTGTGGGTTCATGTGGGATGTTGTAATGTGATTTTTTTTTTTTTGTTTCACGCAGTGTTGCTTGCGGAGGCTGCCTGTGAGCACCTGTCCAGCTCCCTCCCTGCTGGGACATCCCGGGCAGCGGTTCTGCCAAGCCGCGTCGCTGCAGGATGAGGCTGCTTCTCAGGCCTCAGAGGCTCTGTCCCGGTACAAGGACAGACCCTGGGATTACATGGAAAGCGAAGGTACGAGAGGACAATCGTGTCTTTTTTCAAGGGCGCGCTTAAAAAAACAAAATCAACAATATTCTCTTTTTCTGTGACAGAGTATATCGAGAGGTATGGAAGTGGTGATGTGTGGGCAAACTACAGGAGGAACCACAAAGGGGCCATCCCACCGCAGAAGACACGCAAGACTTGCATTGTATGGTTTCTTTTATTGCACTAAAAATTACTTTTATTAGTACAGTGCATTGGGTTTCTTCTAAAATAACCATTATGCTGTTTCTGTAGAGAGGAAACCAGACATGTGGCAACCCCTGTCCGATTTGTCGAGATCCAAACGTCATCATCCACCACCAGGTAGGCAATATCTATCAGTCTCTGCATGCTTAACATGACCAAACGTCATCATCCACCATCAGGTAGGCAATATCCATCAGTCTCTGCTGAAAATGGAATGGATGGAAATATTGCCAGTTATTTATGTAACCCACATTGTATGCTGGACACCACCTAACAGCCAGAGAAAGCTATGGAGTCTGACTTTGTTTTGGCAAAGCTACACCCTGATACAACTGTGTGACATACTCAGCTAAGCGCAACATTCAACTTTGATTTCTGTGACCTATGAGAGAGCACTTTATGTCCTCTGTACAACTATGCACCATCATTTCCATTTAGAACTTATCTGTAGCAACTCCTGTCAGCCTGTGGCTTTTACTTTAGCCTCACTGACCATTCTGCTTTGTTTTGTGTCTTCATTTTCTGAGGTTTTATGGGTTGGGTGGTGAAAACGTGGATCTCGGTTAGCTTGCAAGTAGTGGTGCAGTTTGCAATGGGGAATGCAAATTAAATATCCAGCTAACCAAAGAGAGGAAGTGAGGTTTCTCACCACAGCAGCACGTTGTAGGCTCTGCTCTCTGTTGCATTCATTTCATTAACAGAGCAACATGCTGCTAGCTTGGATTTCCTTTTCCCATTCTCAGCCAGGCTGCATTGAACTGTTGAAAGACCTTTTTTTTTTTTTTCTTAATTATTATTATTAGTTTATTTTATGGATACTACGATCAGCATTTTTGGGGGCCGATCCGATCACAGGAATCCTAAATCTGCCGATACCGATCCCAAAATCGATGGGCGAATAATAAAAATCCTCAATGTTGTGTATTTACAATCTAGCCTTAACACTTAAAGTGTTTAAAAAAAAACATATTTGTACTAAAATGAATGACCACCATCAGCTTTTTATTTATGTAAACATTACATGCCCTTTCAAGACCAATAGATAAATAAAAAAACAACAACTAAACCTTAACTGAGGGAATAAGCAAGTAAGAATGAGCAACCAAATACATTTTGGTTGCTTATTCTTACTTGCTTATTCCCTCATAGAGGAAACAGCCTTCCCAAAGTTATGCCAACTAACACCAAAACTGACAAAAACAGACTCTAGGGTACTGCTTAGGCTACCATAGTTTCTTTCTAAGGTGGGCCTATCTTAATTAATTCTCAGGCCTAAATGGCAAATTTTTCTTTATAAATATTAGCATCTCTGCATTTTTGGAGGTTAACCTATTCCTTTTCTCATCCAAAACATGTGCTGCGGTGCTGAACAGTTTTTCACTTTCCACACTGGTGCACGGTGTGCACAAGTAGGCTCGTGCTCCTTCTGCAAGTGCGGGGAACCGCTCCTTATTAGCCTACCAGTAAGCAAGTGGCTGTCCACTTTGTGGTGTCAGGGGCTCACAGAGGTAGAGGTTAATCTGTGAGGTGAGTGGAGACTCCTCAGCTCTCGTTTCCTCATATTCATCTACTAGCTCTGCAAACATAGCTTGTAGAGAGCTGGCAGCCGATTTCTTTTTTTTTTTTTGTAGTGACTTAAGCCTCGTTTATAGTCTGTAACGCAAGACGCAAGCCGCAACGCAAGCCCTTGCGCGGTTGCAAGCCCCCCCTTGCGTGCTTGCGTGTGTCACCTCAATTTTCTAAACTTCACGCAAGACGCAAGCGCGAGCCACTGGCTGTGGTCGAAACCGCCTACTACTTGATCGATCTGACAGTATGCAGAGCGTTTACACACAGTGCACTTCACTCCTGCCCGAGCCGAAATCAGCCGGCCTGAAAAGCTGATTTCCCTTAAGCTATAGGCTAAACTCTGTAAATATATAACTTTAGCAACATTTGAAACATTTTCAGGCGAGAAAGTAGTCGTTTAGACCCCCAAGGTGTTGAAAATCTGACAAAATACCGGCTATTTACAAGAAGAAGAAGAAGCATGAATCTATGGAAGAGAGACTTGCCAAAGAGCTCCTGGCGGTGAATTTCCTTTCATCGTAGTAGGCTTGTCATTGAAAAAACCCGCTACTCCACCTACTGTCCTGGCGGTGAATCGCCACGCAGCACACGCAACCGCCGACAAAGCAAAATGAAGTATAAACGTCTCGAGCCATTAACATACGCGCAAGACGCAAGCGCAAGGGCAGTTAAAAGAAGTATAACTCAGCCTTTAGACCCACACGCCTCCAAGCTGATGGGTTGTTGAGTGCTGTGGCCTGGAAGGGCAGCCACAACATCCCGAAGCACATCACGCAGGTGTGGCTTGAGATGGTCAGGGAAGTATCGGTCTTTGTATCTTTAAAAAATTGATTAAAAAAAATCTGAAATTAGTTGCATGTTCTGTAGGCTACACAGATCTGCACTGCTAAACACGTAGAACTGCACATCTGAACTGCCACATGGCAAGTAACAACAGACAAAATGTAGAAGAGTGGTGGTGTACTTTAATTTATTAATCTTTAACCTTCAGATCAATCACACATATTTGCCTGGGAACCTTACAGATGCTAAACTTCTTTTTTTTTGGAGGGGGGGGGCTTTTTATGCCTTTAATTATAGGACAGTTGGAGAGAGACAGGAATGCAAGGGGCAGAGAGGGGAGACATGCAGCAAAGGGCCGCTCGGTGCGGGAGTCGCGAGGACTGTAGCCTCTGTACATGGGGCGGCTGCTTAACCCACTACACCACCGACCGCCCCACAGATGCTAAACTTTTACCATCTGATTTCATGTTACCTCTGCAAGACTTTAATGAATTTAGATGATTTAGGCCAAGTAAAATAAGTTTGTCTCTTCTTGGATCCAGAATGGTTGCAACGACATAGAGGTTTTCAGATCCAATGTCAGCAAATCGTCTCTGGATGGCTTCCAGCAATGTTGTTTTTGAAGTTTTCACTCCGTTGTCAGTATCGGCTGTTTTTTCCAGGAGACGTGTGAGGGCTTTAATGGACGGAATAACGTCAGCAGCTGTTGCAGATGTTGAGCTGATCTGTTGCGTGAGCTCCTCGAACGGAGCGAGGAGGGAGGTCATATTCTCGATTAATTTCCACTGGTTACTTGTTAATGAACATGGCAATTCATAATCAGCGGCATAGGCAGCAAGAGACTCTGGAGCATGTACAAACTGATGTTCCATCTCGTTGGAACATCTTGTTGAAGTCTTTTGGTTTTCTGGCCAAGTCGCTTCTGAATATCATAAAAACGGGAGTAAGCTAACGGGGAATGTTTAAAATGTCCGATGATGCGTCTCCGTGAACAGATGATATCCGAAATGGCGCGCTGTGACAGTACTCCCTCGGAGACAACAAGCTGTAGCGTATGTGCCATACACACTAAACTGGGCAAAGCTGCGTCTCTCATGGCCTTTTCCATGTTCCGTGCGTTGTCCCTTAAAACAGCACGGACGTTCTCTCTTGGGATGCTCCAGAACTCAAACATACGTCCGAAGGCTCCTGCTAAAGCATCGGCTGCTTGTGACCCTTTGAATTCTTGGCAGTGCAGTACGAGGTTGTGTCGCAGGAAGTTCAGGTTGATGAAATGCGCTGTTAAACTTAACATCGACATGGGACATGCACTGGAACTCCAAATATCAGTTGTAAAACTGATTGATGTGACATTGTCTTTCAAAAGTGTGTTGACGTGTGTGTATACTGTCTCGTACAGCTGAGGGAGACATACATCCGTTAGGTATTTACGTCCGGGGGGGACATAGCGTGGCTCCAGGCACGATAACAACCGTCGGAACCCCGTGTCCTCCACCACAGAAAGAGGCTGCTCGTCAAGTCCAATGAATTTCATAAGTGTTTTTGTTATATCCCTCCACCTTTTACTGTCCCTGCTGTACGGCTCCAGGCGTTTAAATGTTTCACTGACAGTGAGCTGAGTGACGGTTGGGGTTTCTTTTCCTCGCGCTTGTTTTTTAATACTCTCCGTATTCCGTAGTGTGCTGTGTTCTTAAATGTCTGATTAGTTTAGTGGTATTAAATTGTCGTTGTGTAATGCCACCTCCCATATTTTACAAACAGCGAGTTTTATGTCTTTTTGCGAAATGGCGAAAAAATTCCACACCGGAGAACTCATATCAGCTTCTTTCATGAGAGCAGAAAACAGTCGCCGGTAAGTTACGTCACGCGCGGGAAAGAAAACCGTTTAATTCATATAATTTTAACATAAATCTCATTGATAATTTCATATAAAGTCACGCGGAGAAAAACAGTCTCAGGTTAAAAAAACAAACAAAAAAAAAAACGTTTTTTTTTTTTTTTTTTTTTTTCAAATATGCGATCGGCTTTTCTGATCGGCACTTCGAGAGCCCACCGATCAACCTGTTTAGGGTCCATATCGGCTGATTGATCGGAGCATCCCTAGTTTATTCATTTTATTAGAACATGAAAAAAAAATATAAAAACATATTAAAAAAGTAGAACAACAAAAACATACAAAGTAGACGGTAGATAAACCTCAGGGCTGGTCCTCCAAAGATGAACATTCTGCATGAATTTAATTTCCAGGAATGTGAAAAACAACAAAGCAATTTAGAGAGAGAGAGAGAAAGAAAAGCAATGTGGTGATATGAAGAAAATGTGTGGGTTATGCATTTCTCAACTGGACCAATAGAAAGTGAATTATTTCTTTCTTAAATGATTTTGTGCTTGTACAATTTCTAAGGTGAATTGGTAATGAATTCCAAAAGTACAGCGCTCTGAATCTGACTGAGAACTGAGAGAAAGTCGACTTGGAAAAAGTGGGATGGAGATTATTTACTGACCTGGTGTTGAATCTTGGAACTGAAATAGATTGGAAACAAATAGGAAGTAACTTGGATTGATAAACAAAAATACATATTTGAAGAGTATTTACAGCAAAAATAGGAAGAATCCTCAGGAATTGAAACAGGGGAATGGAACCAGTGAATCTGTTAGAAAACGTCATCATTTTGATGAATGGTTTTTGTAAGTTCAGAATACAGTTTAGGGAACTCTTGAAAGAACTTGCCCAAATAATATTACAGTAAGAAATGAAAGGATAGATCATAGTATAATATAAATTGATCAAGATTTTACCAGGCAATAGATGACGTATTCTTCTGATAACTCCAATATTCTTTGCAATCTCATTTGAAATAGACAGAATATGATTTTTCCAAGTGAGATTTTCATCAATTAAAATACCTAAAAATCTACCCTTTCCAAGATGTTATTGTCAGTATAAACATTAGGAAGAGAGATTAGGGGTGGGTATTGTGGCCAATTTCCTAAATCGATTCGATTTCGATTCATAAGGTCCTGAATCGCTTAATCACGATTCAATTCGATTCAATTCAATCTGCTCTTAAATAATGAAAATGGCTCAACTGTTTTACAAAATACTAATGTATTTTATTTTATCTATTATTTTTACCATAAACAACAGGTTTTAAGTGCAAACTTGTGAATTGGACAGTTTATACTTCAGCTGTGAACACAACTGTCTCAAAAGTGCCATTTTAAAACTATAAAGGAATTGCAAGTGAAAGTGTACTTGAACTACAACATTCCATCACTGCAAATTGCATTAAGGCATTGTTTCTTAATGTGCAAAAATGATGATGATAATAATAATAATGGTAACAAACTAAAAGTAAACTTAAATGATCTAAAGTCAAGTCCTGTTATTGTAACTTTTTTCTCACTTGGTAATTGTGAGATTCTTGTGCAGGAAAAGGAGCTCATTGACCTGATCTGGGGTTAGGCTGCTCCTTTTTGCAGTGACAATATCACCCGCAGTTGAAAACACCCTCTGCGACTCAATAATGGTCCCTGGGACACAAAGGTATTGCTGCGCCAGGCGAGCCAACAGTGGATACGCACTCATCAGTCAGATGTTTACGTTGCACCATAACGTAGTGTGGATCGAGCACATGAATGAGCCGCTTGAAGCCTTAGTTTTCCACTACCGAGTACGGGCGTAAACCTTTGCAGACGCGGAGAATGGTCTGGTAATGTTAGTGATTCCCTCAGTTTCTTTTGTTTTGCCCTGGACGGCTTGTTGGCGGAAGCTAATGTCAGTGTAGTGTGATACCTTGTCAAGTGGTTTCTGAGGTTTGGAGTATTTCGACAATAACTGACCTCTGCTTGGTAGATCTTACAAACCACTTTGGTTTTATCCAGCTCTTTGTTGTTTTAAATCTGAAATGGTTCCAGCCCTCAGACTTAAGTTGGGGCGGCTTGCTGAGCGGAGTTTTACCTGCGTCGGCCATCGTGGAAGCTTGTGCGCTTGAATGGCAAGCGGACGTAAATGCGCCACTGTTGCATCACGCACGAGACTACTGGGGTTAACTTCATGAAAAAAATAAATAAATAAAAATTTTTTGAAAAATTTAAAATGAAATCGATCCAAAATCGATTGAATCGATTTTTTTTTTACCCAGCCCTAAGAGAGATTGTTGACTTCTCGGAGTAAATAACATATACCAGCTTTTCTTTAAACCTTAAACCATAAGTCAACTTTACACACTTCTGTGTTAATTTCTGATATTAATTTAGGTCCATTCTTAGCAGATAAAAAAATACTGGAGTCATCTGCAAACACAATAAAATGTGCTTCAGTTGGTGACATGTAGGTCATTTACATAAATAAGAAACAGTAAAGGGCCCAGAATTGATCTTTGGGGCAAACCACACGAAAGCAACTTTAAGTAGGATGAGGAGTTGTTCCAGGAAACAAATTGCCTTCTTTCAGACAAATAGCTTTTTAACTATGACAGATTTAAGTTACATAAACCATAAAGAGAAAGTTTTTGTAATAAATGTCATGATTGACGGTATTGAATGCTTTGATAGCTCTAGAAATACTCCAAGTGTTAATTCTTTATTATCGGAAGCCTCAGTAATGTTATCTACAGGTCGGGTGGGGGCCACAGAGGTGGAGGGATTCTCTCTGAACCCGTACTGATGGTCATATAAAGTGTTATTGGCATTAAGGTTTTTCTAATACTTTGGAGAAACATGGTAGGATGGGTCTATAATGAGAGAATAATGAGGGATCATCAGATTTGAAGAAAGGGATGACTTTAGCCCATTTAAACTGAGCAGGAAACATTCTGGAGATTAAAAACATGAAGGAGAGGTTTGATGATGTATGGAAGGCTTGTTTTGAGTATTTCATTTCATCATGACCTGGTGCAGAGGATTTAATTTTGTTTACAACGCCAATGAGCTCAATCTCAGTGATGGGGCAAAATGCAGAAGAAGAAGGGCTACGGCTTAGGCTACGGCTACACGAAAACGAAATGAGCGTTTTTTTGAAAACGGGTACACATTTAGCTGCCAGATTCCTTAGAGAAGATAGCATATTATCCAAATCTTTACTCACTGATTTATGGCAGTCCAGAGAGGTTTTATATCCAATCTTTTAATCCTAAAGTTCAGCTTCAGAACATTCCAGACTCTGAGTAATCCTGCCAACATCACTGCTCAGACTGTCCAGCCGTTTGTTGGTGGAGTCCAGGATCATCTGAACAAATGATTGAATGTCTTTTCCTGCTGTCCCAACAGGTCTTTCTAGAAAGTTTTTTGTTGGTCTAGCAGTTCATGAAGAACTGAGAGTGATACGACTTCATCCTCCAGGTGGCTTTCTTTGGGTGGCATGGTGGAAAGATGCTTGGTGGTAACTCCCTTTAGGCCTACTAGGCTGCTGGTGGTGGGAGCTCCTTGGAGGCCTGCTAGCCTGGTGGTGGTGGTACTTTGCCAGCCGAATCATGCATCTTGTACATAGGGCTGTCGCGATAACCGCAAAATGCAATCACCGCGGTGCTGAGAGGACCTCCGCAGTGCGTGTCCAGGCCACCGCCACCACCGCCCACCGCACGCCCCCTTGCACGCGCAGAACAACTCGAGAAACTAAAAGAGTTTTTAAGACTGCACAGTAGATACAAAGCGACTGAAAGAACTGATACCTTTTTTTAAGCCAGCACAGTAATAATGATACATTGTATATTCCTCGCAAGGCAGGAGAAACACATTAACACAGCTTGGTGCCGCGTTTCTGTCGTCATCTTTGCATATAGGCACCGCACACGCACACGCACACACGTCTGCATGCTACTCGTTGTGGTCTCATTCTCCCTCAGCAGCTGATATTACAAGAATATGCCTACTCAGTGTCGTAGCAATAGAAGTTAAAATAAAATGCAGTGGCCTACCTTTATCTCGGCTTTACTCCTCTGCCTAGTCCGGACACTTTATGGCTTTGAATCTTCCCTTATTATCTATGTTTAACGTTGTAAATGTGACCGTCTAATATCAACAATAAACTAGCTTCCACAGAACCACAGCTTGGTGTGCACATTTGCTGTTGGTCTGTAGGCCTATTTTAAAAAAAAAAAAAAACATTTAAAAAATGTGCCGGGCCAGAAATAAGCTCTAACAACTTTGCGGAAACAGTTAAAGTTCAGCTTGGGTTGGTTGGTCGGCGGGCAGTCTGTTTAAAAAAACTGTATAACGGACACGTGAGCTCAACTGCTGCACTGATCTGCTTCGTTTTTCTCCGTCATTACTAAACAAAACGTGCGCAGGTCTGCAACAATGTTGATATTTGCCATGTGGCACTGGCAACAATGTTGCAGAACTGGGGTATGCGCTGCTTGATCTCTGCTATGTTGGTCTGTGAGCGAGTAAATGACAGGCAAAGCAAAGTGAAATGTCAGAATCGCTGGGAAAAAAAGACGGATTATGCGCTCGATTTTCATCTAACATTGCGTGTCGTGGAAAGTAGCCTAATGAACAAAAATGCGATATCACCGCATACCGCGCTGTTGAGCGGCTATGAGTCACCGCGACAGCCCTACTTGTACAACAAGATGATATATTCTTCCTCAGTTTGACTCCTCTTGAATGTAGAAAATTAAAATAAAAACAAAATCCCTTGCATCTTCTGTAAGCGTCTCGATATTTCAACAGGAATCTTGTGCGATTAATGTGTTCCAGGTGATTTCTGACCTGATGACGATGTGTTGTGGTAGCTGAAATGTTTTCTCCTGGGGAACCTGTTAAATGGAAGTATCCGCTGGCTGCCGCTGATCACATGCTGCTGCTTCTTCTCTTGCAGAATGTGAAGCTGCTGCAGCAGTTTATCAGCCCGCACACTGGGATGGTGTATGATCCCACCCGAACTGGTAAGTCACCATTTCATCTGTTAATGCGGTGTTTTCTTTCCACTATCACAGCAGATTTAAACAACTATCAGATTTTAAATTTTTTTTTTTACCATTTTCCTGCATAGCTCAGTGAAGAGCTAGTGAGCCGTCCCATTTATCTTAAGTGTGTTTTAGCAGGGAAACATTGAAGGTGCAGGGGAGGGGGTACAGGGACCAGGGTTAGGAAACACGAGCTGCTTTCACATATCACATGAGCATTATCGGTGCAGAAAGCCTTCTTAATGAACCCGGAACTGTTCCGCCTCACACGTCCACACCCCCTCTGTGCTTTCACACATGTGTGAAAGAAACTGTTATTCCATCAACATCTTCCTTGTGATTAGCAAGCCACTGATTTATTTATTTTTATGCTTCTCCTGCCTTCAGGTGTGTGTATGAAGCAGCAGAAGAGGCTGCACGAGGCCATCAACACAGCACGAGATCACGGTACGGACTACAAAGTTGCTCAGAAATATCAAGTATCTCATGGCGCATTTCCATTAGCTCGGCACGGCTCAGTTTGGTTGTGTTTCCATTACAACCGAGTATCATTCCGTGCCTCCTCGATGTGGGCGGGGTCGTCGTAACACGGCTGCGCAACAACATAGGAGGAGGATAGCATGGAGGACATGGAGGTGCTCGTGTTGCTGCTCGCCCTGTGGCTGCTGCTCGCCCTGTGGCTGCTGCTCGCCCTGTGGCTGCTCACCCTGTGGCTGCTGCTCGCCCTGTGGCTGCTGCTCGCCCTGTGGCTGCTGCTCGCCCTGTGGCTGCTCACCCTGTGGCTGCTGCTCGCCCTGTGGCTGCTGCTCGCCCTGTGGTTGCTGCTCGCCCTGTGGCTGCTGCTCGCCCTGTGGCTGCTCCTCGCCCTGTGGCTGCTCCTCGCCCTGTGGTTGCTGCTCGCCCTGTGGCTGCTGCTCGCCCTGTGGCTCCTCGCCCTGTGGCTGCTGCTCGCCCTGTGGCTCCTCGCCCTGTGGCGGCTGCTCACCCTGTGGCTGCTCCTCGTCCTGTGGTTGCTCCTCGTCCTGTGGTTGCTCCTCGCCCTGTGGCGGCTGCTCACCCTGTGGCTGCTCCTCGTCCTGTGGTTGCTCCTCGCCCTGTGGTTGCTCCTCGCCCTGTGGCTGCTGCTCGCCCTGTGGCTGCTCACCCTGTGGCTGCTCACCCTGTGGCTGCTGCTCACCCTGTGGCTGCTCACCCTGTGGCTGCTCACCCTGTGGCTGCTGCTCGCCCTGTGGTTGCTCCTCGCCCTGTGGCTGCTGCTCGCCCTGTGGCTGCTCACCCTGTGGCTGCTCACCCTGTGGCTGCTGCTCACCCTGTGGCTGCTCGCCCTGTGGCTGCTGCTCGCCCTGTGGCTGCTGCTCGCCCTGTGGTTGCTGCTCGCCCTGTGGCTGCTGCTCGCCCTGTGGCTGCTGCTCGCCCTGTGGCTGCTGCTCACCCTGTGGCTGCTGCTCGCCCTGTGGTTGCTCCTCGCCCTGTGGCTGCTGCTCGCCCTGTGGCTGCTGCTCGCCCTGTGGTTGCTCCTCGCCCTGTGGCTGCTCACCCTGTGGCTGCTGCTCGCCCTGTGGCTGCTGCTCACCCTGTGGCTGCTGCTCGCCCTGTGGTAACGCTTCGGCCCGCGTGGAACCAGGGCTGAGGTGATACGGAAAGTCTACCCGGTTGCAGGTACTGCGTGCTAGTGGAAACACGCAATAGCGCGCCGAGCCGAAGCGAGCTGGTGGAGAAGCGCCATTAGGGGCCTATCCACCTTAACTTAATTTTTATCTTTTTCTTTTTAACCCCATTTAAGAAAGGGGGGGGGCAATATATGTCCAGTTTTGAAAGTGTACAGCTCGGTCAATAAGTCACTGCAGAGCCATTCAGCATCCACAGATCTGTGCATCTGACAGGTGGGTCATGTTGTTCTGGAGTGGTGACATCCAGCTGGGGATGCTAAGGGAGCAGCATCGTACTCCTGAGTGGTTTCAGGGGGGTGCTGGTAATGAGCCCTGACTAACCCCATTTTCCCCCCCTTTTCTGTCCCAGTGAAAAACACATGATGGTGTGGTGTAAAAAAGGTCAGATTTAGATCTGTGCCAAAATGAACAAGCTTGAAGATTTGATGTGAGAGCTTGTAGCTGTAGTTGTTGATAAATATCCTCAGCTGCGATATTTGCGTAGTGGTCGGCTTCTTTAAGAAAGAATAAAAGTCTTCCATAATTTAGTTGTTGGATGAATTCTTTCACAATTCTGGGGTCCCAGGCTTCCGTGGGTAGAGCTGGTGGGTTCCTGAATCAGGAATCACCATTATAAGGTCTCCATTAACCCGGATCCTAGGAGTCCTCCAGCCGGCTGCCGCTAAATACACAAACACACCGCAGACTCGGATGGTTCAGTTCAGTCTTCATTCCAGTCAGTGAATCCAACACGCCATGCTGACGTGTGATGTCGCTCTGTCCAGCCGTCACGCCGACCCCTTATAAAACCGCCCGCGCTGTCTCTGTGTGGACCACATTTTTCTAAAAACTTCTTATTGGTTGAAATGAACACGCTGCTTCCTGTTGACAAGCTAGTTAGCAACAGGTCAGCATCACTCAGGGAATAATGGACGAGGAGAAGCTGATCTTTACCGTAGAACACCTTCCAATGGTTCATGAGCCCAAACCACAAAGATCTGAACCCAAGGAGGCCGCATGGCTGGATGCTTCCAAGGCTTTTGTCTTGTGGAAAATCATTAATTTGGTCACAGATGTTGTATGAAGTAATAATGAAATAAGAGTTAATGGATTTCTTTTAATTCTAACATAAGCTTTAGTGTTTCATTTAGTTCTGCAGACAGGAAAGTGAGTGTGAGCAACATGTGATATCTCACCTTTTCTTTTAATCACCAACCTACATTTCTATAATATACCCTGAAGTCAGGGCTTTAGACTAACTTTTTACACTGGTTGCACTGGTGCGCCTAACTTTTTTTCTTAGGTGCACCAGCACAAAAGTTAGGTGCACCCAAATTTTTAAACGCATTGCATTTAACACCGCAGTTTTACAGGTTCACTTTATTTATTTATTTATTTTAAAATCGCTGTCCATATATGTCTATTAACTAGCAATCTGGTCAAAATAAAGTTCTTTATTTGAAGCACAATTCTACAAACTTACTGAACTTAACGTACTGAAAAAGTGTTGGTGCTTAAAGTGCTTCACTGGCCTGAAATTTAAACTTAAAACATCTCAAGATAAATTAAATAAAAAGAAAATCTAACTTACAATTGCAAGTGTTTTAAAGGTAGGGTAGGAGATCCTGGATTTTGAGTCCAGCGAAGCTGCATTTTGAAAATACACAGGTAAAAAGTCCCAACCCTTTTCTTCAGACTTCCCCCCGAAGCCACGCCTCTAGAGTACATGAACGCGCAATGCTTGTTCACGAGCACTAAGGTGCACGAGCGCTGTTCTGACTGCAAGCATCGATCGTTGCCGTATTTAGTATATGCTAACTATACGTTTAATAATGCTAGGTGCTAGCCAAGCTGGCTCTAGTTTAGCTTCCTGCCAAGCTTCTGGACGCGTAATTCGTTCACAGAGCAGGGTACGCGCACAGGGGGAAGGAGGGGGAGGGAGGAGCAGATTGCAGTTTGATAGACGCATCAGAATCCAATCATTGTGAACGGTCCGTTCACAATGATTGGATACTGTTTTTCCTAGATTGTACGTTCTAGAGGCCACTAAAACTTTTCATTTTTGTGTCAAAACTTTTAATTAATTGGTTGCAATGGGGGTGTGAAGAGTATTTCAAGCAATATGTAAAAAAATGTTCCAGAAAAAGAACCCCTACCCCACCTTTAAGGGCTTCAAACTGAACATCTCATGGCTCAATGTCTTATGGACATCAGTATATTCACCGGTCTTCCTCTCCTCAGATACGGCCGTACACACTGACGCATTCCTGAACGATCAGGAATGTCATGTACTCACTGTTCGCAGTTAGCACAGACTTCTTTTTTTTTTCAATGTATCTGCGATGACTCCTATAGATTGTGCGCACGCGACATCATTGCTGTATGTCGGGTTTATGTTCAAGCTATTTTTCTTAAGAATTATTTTGGACTTGAACTTTTGCAATATGGTCGGCAACGTTAAACTTGATTATCATCTGGGCCTCGTCCGATGATGTTTGCTGCTGCCTGCCGCTGAAAGGCAGCGGGGACACTGAGCAGGTAATGTGTTTCATACAGTGCTGGCCAAAAGTATTGGCACCCCTGCAATTCTGTCACATAATACTCAATTTCTTCCAGAAAATGATTGCAATCACAAATGCTTTGGTATTAATATCTTCATTTATTTTGCTTGCAATGAAAAAACACAAAAGAGAATGGGGAAAAAAAAGTCAAATCAATTACTATTTTACATAAAACTCCAAAAATGGGCCAGACAAAAGTATTGGCACCCTCAGCCTAATACTCGGTAGCACAACCTTTAGACAAAATAACTGCGAACAACCGCTTCCGGTAACCATCAATGAGTGTCTTACAATGCTCTGCTGGAATTTTAGACCATTCTTCTTTGGCAAACTGCTCCAGGTCCCTGAGATTTGAAGGGTGCCTTGTCCAAACTGCCATTTTGAGATCTCTCCGCAGGTGTTCTATGGCAGGGGTCCCCAACCACCGGGCCATGAGATTAGGGGGAAATTTTTTATTTTTTTTTAATTATTATTTTTTTTAATTTAAAAAAAGCACATGGAAATCGGGAATTCTTTCATTTCACTCGCTAGATTCTATACTTGGAAACTGCATAGATTGCATTATAGGAGGCCGATTGTGCACGTTTATTTTTTTCAATGATGACTGTCTGTCTGTCATCACATCCTAATTTGTAAAAGCGTCTGATAAATGTAATGTCTGTTGAACGTAAAGTTCTAAAAAAAAAAGTACCCCCATTATGAAGTCTTCAGACTTCATAATGTAATGCACACGGTCAAGCAGTCCAGTGCCAGAGGCAGCAAAGCAACCCCAAAACATCAGGGAACCTCTGCCATGTTTGACTGTAGGGACTGTGTTCTTTTCTTTGAAGGCCTCGTTTTTTTTCCCTGTAAACTCTGTTGATGCATTTTCCCAAAAAGCTCCACTTTTGTCTCATCTGACCAGAGAACATTCTTCCATGTTTTGGCAACCTCCAGCCTGGCTTTTTTATGTCTCTGGGTCAGAAGTGGGGTCTTCCTGGGTATCCTACCATAGAGTCCCTTTTCATTCAGACGCCGACAGATAGTACGGGTTGACACTGTTGTACCCTCGGACTGCAGGGCAGCTTGAACTTGTTTGGATGTTAGTCGAGGTTCTTTATCCACCATCCACACAATCTTTCGTTGAAATCTCTCGTCAATTTTTCTTTTCCGTCCACATCTAGGGAGGTTAGCCACAGTGTCATGGGCTTTAAACTTCTTGATGACACTGCGCACGGTAGACACAGGAACATTCAGGTCTTTGGAGATGGACTTGTAGCCTTGAGATTGCCCATGCTTCCTCACAATTTTGCTTCTCAAGTCCTCACAGTTCTTTGAGCATGGAGAAAAGAAAGAAGACCAATGTGGTACACACAAGGACACAAGACAGAGGTTGAGTCAACTTTAATCCATTTTAACTGGCTGCAAGTGTGATTTAGTTATTGCCACCACCCGTTATGTACCACAGATAAGTAACAGGTACTGTTAATTACACAAATTAGAGAAGCATCACATGATTTTTCAGAGGATGCCAATACTTTTGTCCACCCCCTTTTTTATGTTTGGTGTGGAATTATATCCAATTTGGCTTTTTGACAATTCTTTTTGTGGTTTTCCATTGAAGACAAATTAAATGAACATTTTAATATCAAAGCATTTGTAATTGCAATCATTTTCTGGGAGAAATGGAGCATTATCTGACAAAATGTCTGGGGTGCCAATACTTTTGGCAGCACTGTAGATGCGTTGTGCTTTTTCAGCTTTTCAATTCGAAATGTATTAGAACCAGTCACAAATGCACTATTGCCACACTTTACAGTAAATGCAGTGCATTATATTATCGGCTTTACTGCATCTTAGCCTGGTAAACTGGACAAATGTATACACTTTAGCCCTTTTAATTTCAGTTGGTTCTGGCTCGGAGTCGATCGTATGTGGCTCATTATCTGATGCTAGCTCCGGACCAGGGCATGACATAACGTGGGAGGTTGATGGCTCCGTGTCAGAGCATTGGTTGTGGTTATTTTCGGACGAATCAGGCCTTAACTTAACAAAAAAGTTGTCAATCGTTCTTTTCATCTCATCACCCGCGGCTACATCCACTGTTTATCTGACGGGCCGAGGTTCATCACCTCTCTGTCTGACTAGCAAGCACGTGTTCAAACGTACACACACGTACATGAGCCAATCAGAAGGGGGTCCCGCCCTTCACTATCTCTGATTGGTTTAGACCACGATAGGTCTAATGTGTGTCTGTTGTTGAACCACAGGGAGACTTTCAGAGTCGCGTAGACTTTTTTTCCCTCCCCTTGAACGGGTGGTTGCACCGGTGCAACCTGAGATTTTTTTTTAGTCGCACCATAGAGCCCTGCCTGAAGTATATAAGGTGCTGCAGACCACTTAGCTGCTGTAGGAGTGATGAAGATGCTAAAATAAATGTACAATGCAGAGACTATCAGCACAGCCTCTGATGAATTATCCCCGTCTCCTTTCAGGCTTACTGCCCTTTCAGATCCCACATGTGGAATTTTCAGCAGAGGACTACTCAAATTCCCATGATGCTGTTGGGTCCACCCCTCCTCCTCCATCTTTGACCCCAGGCCACAGCTGGTATAAGTGGTATGGGGAGATGGCACCAGACCACAGTGAGGTGGCTAAAGTGAAGAAGACCTACAAAGCTTACTTAAAGTGACGCTGGGATCCAGACATTCTGACCACATGGTTACACACAATGACTTGTACAATAAAGATTATGGTGAAAACATTTATTTGGCTTGGGCAGCTCATTATTTCGCAGATGTGAAGTCTGATCAGGAGTGAAGTCCAGGCCGAGGGTCGGCTGATCAGGGGTTAACCTTGTTGACCACGGTCTCTCCCAAAGCCTCCAGCACTTCCCGCTTGTAGTCATCGAAGTCTCCGTCAATCTGGTTGATGCCGCAGTCCTCCACCACCCAGAGCTGGCACTGAGTCTCTGTGATGAGCCGGGCGTCGTGGCTCACAATGATCACAGCTGATGGGACAGGGCCATCAAAACCAATCATTATACAATTCACACGTTATATGAAGGCCTATATCACTGCTCTGCTTTCCTGCTTTTATAGAACAGATATGACACTAAAGTGCTGAATCAGTTCAATTAGAGCCAAGAGTTTAGGCTTTTTAAGCAAGTGAGGGGCACACACTTCATACTCTATTGATGCTCTTCCAGGCTTTCTTTTTGACCACCAAAGAAATGGTCCTAAGTTAACACCGGGGGTCAGAGCCAATAAGCCGCTTTCGGACAGAGCCGTTCTAAGAACGGTCCTCCTGGAATTCCGTTCTGATAACTATCCTTCCCCAGCAGAACTGTTTCAGTCTGCATTCGCACATGAGTCGGACCAGGTCGGGACTGATGTGCCGTGTGCAGCCGTCTGCGACAGTGACGTGTTACTTTAGCGTCACATTCAACAACAAAACAGAACAAAACCCGGTAAAAGTAAGGAGAGAAGAAAAGGTTCCTACAGTTTGAATAGCCGCTTTCGGACTGTAGGAACCTTTAGCAGTTCCTCAAACCTTTTCAGGAACGGGGCTGTTTTCTCCCGCATTCGCACATACAGGAACTCGGGACCATGGCCCTCAGTTCCTGGAACCATTTCAGCTCCTTCTCCTCAGCTGGGTCTGTTCTGGGTTCTATAGGAACACATCTGACGGAGGTGTTTGGTGGCCGGTAGCTCCGCCCCTTGGTGGTCGGTAGCTCCGCCCCTTGTCATGTTGTCAGGCTGAAATGTTTCCTCATACGACACGGACACAACCTTGGCGTGTTTAATAAGTTAAACCTCCACGTGGTCTCCTTTGTCTGCGGCGCTCTGCTCTCCTTCCTTCATGAAACCAAGAAGTATGGCCTGCGCTCCATCCTGCGTCTCCTGACTCTCTGTGAGCTCTTCCAGCCTCCATGTTAGATGCCTGATGTGATCCTCCATGATTAATATCACCATCACGCAGACCATGAACACGGTGGCCTCCCCGCTCTCCATGTTAGCTTCTTGGTGGTGTTTTTTTTCTTCTCTGCTTATTTTTACCGGGTTTATGTTTTGTTGTTGAATGTGGCGCTAAAGTAACACGTCGCTGTCGCATCAGTCCCAACTCATGTGGGAATGCAGACTGAAACAGTTCCGCTGGGGAAGGGCAGCTATCAGAACGGAATTCGAGGAGGACCGTTCTTAGAACAGCGTTCTTAGAGCTGCTTCTGTTCAAAGAAGCATGCTGACACACAGGAGGGAACAGACAGTCCTTCCTGCCAGCAGCAATAAGGCTTTAGAATGAAAACTTAAATATTACCATTATATAATGGAAACAGAACTTCCCTTTGGGATAAATAAGGTATTTTTTTTACTTCTAAAGTATCGCTGTGGTCTTCTACAGGGGGGTTAAAGCTTTAAAGTCTCATAATGATGGAGAAGCTGCTCCAAAGTTCCATCTTTAAGAAAAAACAGGAAAGTGTACATCCATCCAGCTGCTCTCATTTTCTTTTGTTAGAAACACATCAGTCACTTCCTTACACACACTTCATATAATCTGCATTTGGACAAAATCCCTCACCTCCTTTGTATTCATTGATGGCCTCTGATAAGGCATCTATTGACTCGATGTCCAGATTGTTGGTGGGTTCATCCTAAGGAAGAAGAGAAGCACGTGAGCGAATACAGACAGAAAAGATTCAGATCAGATTTATTGGTCATGCACACACACAAAATGTGTCCTCGGCTTTTAACCATCCAGGTTGGCAGCTGTTGACACACACATGCACAGGGTCACACACTCAGAGCCAGATGCCAACCAGGGGTCCATTTCACAAAGCAGGTTCAACAAACTCTGAGTCTAATCCTGAACTCTGAGTTGATCTACTCTGAGATAGAAAACTCTGAGTTTTCGGTTCCAGAAACGCTGATTTGAGTGAGTTTAATCAACTCTGAGTAGGTTCATCTTGAGTTTAGCGCGTGCACCACAACTTTAAAAAGCCAGCATCAATGGAGCCCCGATTTGACGAGTCACCATGGCAACGGGGAAGAGGAGGGGCTACGTTTTTCACCAACCTCGAATTGGAAATCTTAATGCGCTCATACGGGAAGTTTCAACACGTTTTTAGAAAGAAGTGCAACACCGCTGCAGCAGCAAAAGTGTAAGTTTAAATGTAGTCCTTTGCAATCACAATAATATCACAGGGAAACTGCATGAATGGTAGCCCATTCATTTATTTCATTTAGGTGCAATCCCGCAGGGGAGAAGCGCACTTGGCAGCAGCTTAAGATTAAATATAGCTGCAAGCAGCAATGTGGGGGTCCTAGCAGAATGGCACAATAGGCAAGGCTTGGGCTGCTCAGGAAGGCGTCGTGAGTCCATGCACCAAGTTTGGCATCGATACATCAATGCATCGCAGAGATACGGCCAAATGTCCCGTTCGCGCGTCGGCGTAGAGTTTGATTGGCTGCCACGGTTAAACGGAAGTGAAATAAAAAAATCCACATGATAACTTATATGCGGTTTGGTCTGAAGATTCTATGTGCCAAGTCCCGTGGAGATTGGACAATATGCGTGGCCTTAAATGCTTTTTGAAGGTTTTCGATTAAATTCAAAATGGCGGAAAATCCAAGATGGCGCACATAACGTCATTAGTTGCGTTGACCTCGTCTATATCCAGGGATTCCAACGGTACCTCATTTGTGACATTTGGACCAAGGGGTCCAAAGATATGATCAAAAATACATTTTTGCTATATATAGCGCCACCTATAGGCCAAACATCACCAAATTTCATGGACCACTTACCTTAGCGTTCCTAAGTCTGTGTTATAAGTTTGACGTCATAACATCAAATGGTTTTCAAGATATGGCCTCACTTCCGGTTTGGAAGCGTCATCCTCGAGTTTGATTGGCTTTTATTGGAAAACGGAAGCCTAATTAAAAATTCCCTTGGATAACTTTTGTGCAGATTGGTCTTAAGAGTCTATGTGCCAAGTTTCGTGAAAATTTGACAATTTGTGTGACCTGAAATGCTTTTTTAAGCTTTTTGATAAAATTCAAAATGGCGGAAAATCTAGGCATACGCAAATTGACGTCATAGGGTGCGTTGGACTTGTCATGATCCAAAGATTCCAACGATGCCTCATTTGTGAAATTTGGACCAAGTAGTCAAAAGTTATTAGGCTGAATGCACTTTGAACTTTGACGTGTTGGTGGCGCTAGAGAGTAGACCCTTGGGGCATGAAAATTCTTGAGTTTGTGTTTGGCACTTGGCTGATTACATGTGCCAAATTTCACAACTTTTTACCATAGCGTTCATGGGGCTGCCACAGACTTCAATTGCAGCGGAAACGGATCAATAATAATAATAAGAAAAGCTACTATTCCAATGGGTTCCTGCAGCTTCGCTGCTAGGACCCCCAAATATAAAAACATTGTTCAAACAGGTGAGAACTCGGCATGGAGGTACCTCATTCTGATCATGTTTTACACTGTAAAGTAAATATTAAAGGGATAGTTCATTGTGCAGTTATTTTATCCCCAACATAAATGTCTTCTCATCTATATCATGTTCTGTTAAATACTTATGCCTATTTACACTAACACAGACTTCTACTGAGCCAACAGAAAGAAGGCAGATGCCCGTAAAACGGGTGGTGCCCAGCACCGCTGGGGAGGGCAGTGGCTGAGGGAGTCCACCCCCAAGACACGAGTGTCTTTATAAAATATAATAGGCCTACAGGTATCTTTTTTAAGCCTATTCATACAAATATTTATTTGTCTTTTATGTCTTTTTTTCTTTTGTCCCAACACATTCTGATAGTGCCGCTCAAAAAGATAATTATCTGGAAATGCTAAAACATCTATGATAACCATCTCCTGATGAATATTTAATTCTCTGAGCAGTAATGCTGCTCCTTCATCCACGGGATCAAAAGGACATGTTGGTGGAAACAGTCGCCTCCTGCTGTGCCTGATGGACTTCTAGAAGTAGAAGAACTCGCTCTGCTGACTGAATGAATGAGGAAATCAAATGGCTGAAAGAGGGCGGAGACAGAGAGAAACTCCAGGTTCACTGAGTAAAACCAGGTTAGGTTCAGAGAGTCTGTTACTACGGTAACTGACCGAGAGCTTAAGTTACCTCTCTCTGTGAAACAGGCTACAGTTACCCCTCTTTCTCTGGGTTGAGTTACCTCCCTTTGTGAAACGGAAAACTCAGTTTCCCTCATTTCAGGGTTAATAAACTCAGAGTTTTCACTAAACCTGCTACGTGAAACGGACCTCTGGAGCGGTGGGCAGCCATTCACAGCGCCCGGGGAGCATGGGGGTACGGTGCCTTGCTCAAGGGCACCTCGACCGTGACAAGGAGGTGAACTGACACCCCTCCAGCTGTCAGTTCCACCCATGTGGCGAGAGTGGGAATGGAACCTGCCAACCTTGCGGTTATTGGACGACTGACTCTAACCGCCCTAAGAGGTGTAGGAGGAGAGGCTCTTACCAAGATCAGAACATCGGGCTGCCGACAGGCCAGCTCAGCAAACACCACTCTGGCCTTCTGACCACCTGGGAGACAAAAGCCAGAGAATGTTAGAGCACTTCCCCTCAGGACAACACACAGCAAGCGGCCCCTGAGCTTCGTACCAGAGAGTTTGGAAATCTGGATGGTGTGGGCATGGCTCTCGAGGCCGAAACGTCCCAGACACTTCCTGCTGTCCTGGTAGGGAAGGTTGAAATTTCTCATCAGGTACTCTGTGGCCGTCTCTTCCATGTTCAGCTGATCAGCATACTGCTGATTGAAGAAACCCACTTTCTAGAAAAAGACCAAACACCCAAGATCAAACTTGTGTTCATGTGAAGTGAGCAGTGGAAGCTCTGCAGCAGTGGAAGCTCTGCAGCAGTGGAAGCTCTGCAGCATTGCATCATGCAGCCATGTGCTGTCCCAGCGGTTCCATCACAGCATACAGAAACTACAGACATTCAGCACCATATTAGCTTAAAAACAACCAATATGACCCAAACCAGCCTGATGCACTTCCTCTAATCCCAGTAACATGTTCAAGCCTCTCAGCAGGTATCCCTGGCCTGATGTCCCCTCTTTCCTGTTCTATAGCTGCTCGAGGTTCTGGTTCCGATGGCCACCCTTCCTGGTTCTGGTTCCGATGGCCAACCTTCCTGGTTCTGGTTCCGATGGCCACCCTTCCTGGTTCTGGTTCTGCCAGAGGTTCTTCCTGTTCAAAGGGAGTCGTTTCTCTCCACAGTCGCCTCAGGCACACTCAGGACGGGAGATTGGACTGAAGACAAGTTTTGGTGCAATCTGTTGGTTTCCTTAGCTAGGAAACTGTTTTTAATTGGCTCTGTATGAATTGGACCAATCTGGGATTTGATAAACTGGATGATGATTGTATTACAATGAATTGGGACTGTAGTTGGTGTGAAATAGACTGTACTTATTTTGTAAATAAAATATAACTGAGATCCAACAGGATGAGCACAGACACAGTCCGCTATCAGAGGCTAAGAGAAGATCATTGGGAACTATGATGCACTCTGAATCCTGACTGAAACTCTTCAAACACATTATTTCCTGGAAGTAATCAGATAATTGAGTTTGTCCCAGGATTATTGGGCTCATGTGGTAAGTTTCTCCTGTAGTAAGAGAAACATCATGAAAGCCAATGCTGGAGAACTACACCTGAACATTCAAGTCAGAACCACAGAATACTAGTCTAGAGGTTTCTGGTTCAGAATCTGTTTTTTCACAGTCAAATGTTTGAGTTACTCACCAGGCGATGATTCTTCCTCATCTCACCTTTGGTCTAAAAAAAATAGACAATCCTCCAGTTAACTCAGCAGCGTTTATGTTTTAGATCCAATTTTCATAGCTCCACTCTTACAGGGTTTAATTTCCCAGTCAGCAGCAGCAGCAGGGTACTCTTCCCAACACCGTTGGGTCCAACTGTACAAACTGAAGTTGGGAAGGAAAGAGTCATGTGAGAATAGTTTAAAGTTTAAAGAGAAACTGATCTTGACTGCTGCACCTAAAGGCCAGGTCAGTGCTTCTTAGCTGGTCTCCAATGGCTGCCATTTCTAACTCTACCAACACACCTGCTTCTTTTAGAGGTGTACGTCTGAAATCAGCAGACAGGATGTATACTCACTCCTGGAGTCCATGTCGATGCCAAAGTCCACGTTTCTGAAGAGGGGCTTCTGAGCCGTGTAGCCAAAGTCAACACCTGCATACGACACAAACCACGAGTCACAAATATCAGGACAACATCTTTTCATCGCAGGAGGACATGACAGTGATGGGGCTGGGCCATAAAACCAGAGCTATCCAGGACAACTTTTCCTCCATAGAGATATGAAACATGGTCGATATAATTACATTCGTCCATCTTCTGACAGACCATACCAATGGCCAATGACAACGAGAGCTGCGCCACGCTGAACCAATCACGTGGCTGGAATAGAGTCGAGCCAGCAGCTGGTCGTGTTTGTTTGAGCAGCTGCAGCCGTTTGAAAAGAGAAGAAAAGTTCGGTGGGGTGGAGGTATTTTGGTTTTTTTGAAGTTCAATTCAATTCATTTTTATTTATATAGTGCCAAAAACAACAAATGTCATCTCAAGGCACTTAGATAATAAAGTCCAATTCAAGCCAATTGGAATTCAATTCATTGTAATCATAATTCATTCATAAAATAATCCAATTCGTTCATATAGAGCCAATTCAAAAACAATTTCCTAGCTAACGGGGGACAACAAACACTGTAACACCATTCAAAGGATACCTGTTGGAACAGGGAAACACGAGTTAATGACCACAATAATGTCACATATACATAAAGAGAGTAAAGTGAGGAAAGGTGTGACAGATGAGGCCCCCCAGCAGTCTAGGCCTATAGCAGCTTAACTATGGGATGTTTCAGGATCACCTGAGCCATCCCTAACTATAAGCTTTATCAGAAAGGAAAGTTTTAAGCCTGGTCTTAAAAGTGGAAAGGGTGTCTGCTTCCTGGACATTTACTGGCAGCTTATTCCACAAGAGAGGGGTCTGATAACTGAAGGCTCTGCCTCCCAAACTGACAGCTGGTTCCACAGAGAGGGGCCTGATAACTGAAGGCTCTGCCTCCCAAACTGGCAGCTGGTTCCACAGAGAGGGGCCTGATAACTGAAGGCTCTGCCTCCCAAACTGGCAGCTGGTTCCACAGAGAGGGGCCTGATAACTGAAGGCTCTGCCTCCCAAACTGGCAGCTGGTTCCACAGAGAGGGGCCTGATAACTGAAGGCTCTGCCTCCCAAACTGGCAGCTGGTTCCACAGAGAGGGGCCTGATAACTGAAGGCTCGGCCTCCCAAACTGGCAGCTGGTTCCACAGAGAGGGGCCTGATAACTGAAGGCTCTGCCTCCCAAACTGGCAGCTGGTTCCACAGAGAGGGGCCTGATAACTGAAGGTTCCACACGAAACAGAGGAGTGAGCTCTGCAAATGATGTGAGCGCGTGTTCCGACAAAGAAGGGGAACACCACCAATCAGTGTCATCAGCTGAAGCAGCGCCACCTGTTGAGCCCGGAGAAGGCTATTGTTTTTGACCCTCAGTGTGAGGACCCTCAGTGTGAGGACCCCCTGCCTCAGTGAGAGGACCCGCTGCCGCAGCGTGAGGACCCTCAGTGAGAGGACCCGCTGCCTCAGTGTGAGGACCCCCTGCCTCAGCGTGAGGACCCTCAGTGTGAGGACCCCCTGCCTCAGTGTGAGGACCCTCAGTGAGAGGACCCCCTGCCTCAGCGTGAGGACCCTCAGTGTGAGGAACCCCTGCATCAGTGTGAGGACCCCCTGCCTCAGTGAGAGGACCCTCAGTGAGAGGACCCCCTGCCTCAGTGTGAGGACCCTCAGTGTGAGGACCCTCAGTGAGAGAACCCCCTGCCTCAGTGTGAGGACCCTCAGTGAGAGGACCCTCAGTGAGAGAACCCCCTGCCTCAGTGTGAGGACCCTCAGTGTGAGGACCCGCTGATTTTTAAAAAGCACTCCTAGTCAATGATACAGCTGAGTGTCAGAGGTGGGACAGTAAGCGTGTAATCTGAGCAGCTAGAATACTCAGTGAGTGTTCTGGATTAGAGGGAGGTGAAAGCTCTGCAGCATGAGTGCATCTTCTTACTGTGCAGTCCCAGTATGGGTGGGGAGAGTGGAGGTGGGTTGGGAAAGGTGAACTTGACAGTGTACTCTTTGGGCCTCTTCAGCAGCTCTGTGCTATCCTGGCTCTCTTCCTCCTGGTTTCCCTTCTTCTTGCCTTTCTGCTGCTTTCTGGTCAGGACATCCTTAGTCTGCTTCTCCTGAGAGGGAACAATTGAACCAAACTGGTATCAGCTTGAGACAATGGGCGAATAGAAGCATTCACTTTTCTAATCTTTGTTTTACATTACAACCTGTAGAGGACTTTGTGTAAAAAACATCTACATAAAATAGTTCAAATTGGTTAAGATAAATAAAAATATAGATTTTTTCTGATTCTAAAAAACAAATCAAAAACAAAAAGAGGTGAATCTATATGTATTCACCCCCTTTGCTATGAAGCCACTAAATAAGATTCTAATTACCTCCATAAGTCCCATAAGTAGTTAAATCAGGTCCACCTGTGTGCACGCCATGTGTCACATGATCTCAGTATACATTCACCTGTCCTAAAGGCCCTAGAGTCTGCAACACCACTAATCAAGAGGCACCATGAAGACCAAAGAGCTCTCCCGAGGGCCGTCCAGGTAAGGAGGGCATTAAACAAAGAGACAAAAGGTAACACCTGTCTCCTATGAAGGAGCTGGAAAGCTCCACAGAGGAGACAGGTGCATCTGTCCATAGGACCACTATAAGCTGTGCACTCCAGCAACACCATCCCAGCAACACCATCCCAGCAACACCAGCCCAGGAACACCAGCCCAGCAACACCATCCCAGCAACACCATCCCAGCAACACCAGCCCAGGAACACCATCCCAGCAACACCAGCCCAGGAACACCAGCCCAGCAACACCATCCCAGCAACACCATCCCAGCAACACCAGCCCAGGAACACCATCCCAGCAACACCAGCCCAGGAACACCAGCCCAGCAACACCAGCCCAGCAACACCATCCCAGCAACACCATCCCAGCAACACCATCCCAGCAACACCAGCCCAGCAACACCAGCCCAGCAACACCAGCCCAGCAACACCAGCCCAGCAACACCATCCCAGCAACACCATCCCAGCAACACCAGCCCAGCAACACCATCCCAGCAACACCAGCCCAGCAACACCAGCCCAGCAACACCATCCCAGCAACACCATCCCAGCAACACCAGCCCAGCAACACCAGCCCAGCAACACCATCCCAGCAACACCATCCCAGCAACACCAGCCCAGGAACACCATCCCAGCAACACCATCCCAGCAACACCATCCCAGCAACACCAGCCCAGGAACACCATCCCAGCAACACCAGCCCAGGAACACCAGCCCAGCAACACCATCCCAGCAACACCATCCCAGCAACACCAGCCCAGGAACACCATCCCAGCAACACCAGCCCAGGAACACCAGCCCAGCAACACCAGCCCAGCAACACCATCCCAGCAACACCATCCCAGCAACACCATCCCAGCAACACCAGCCCAGCAACACCAGCCCAGCAACACCATCCCAGCAACACCAGCCCAGCAACACCAGCCCAGCAACACCAGCCCAGGAACACCATCCCAGCAACACCAGCCCAGGAACACCAGCCCACCCCAAGGTCAAATACCCAAGAGCTACATCTCAGACTCTACAGCCCTCAGTTGGCATGTTAAATGCAGCAAGTATAGGTAATCTACACCAACCATCCCCATGTAAGCAGCTGGTACCCAGATTCTGCCCCCGGTGTTCGAGCACTGCTCCGCATACAGTACAGGAACGCTTAAGTTATAGTATTATTAGCAATTATCCTTTGTACAGCCACTTCCAAACCCACTGAAAACTTTTGCATCATCACATCACTTCCAACCAACTAGTGGATGTTGTATCAAGCATGGTAATGAGCCATAACATTAACACCGCTGACAGGGGAAGTCAGAAACACAGATCATGTTAAAATGCAATGTTCTGCTGGAAACCTAAATCCTGAATTTTACATGGATGTTACCCGACCTAAATATTTTAGGCCAACCGGTTATCACCTGTCCCATTGTGGCAACAGCCTTCCCTTACATCAGCTGCCTCCATCAGTAGGCCCCACAAAAACTGCTAAGGAAGACAACGACCAAGAGTTCGAGGTGTTCCCCTGACTTCCAAACCCCTCACATACCAATCTGATGGGATCTGTGGGAAGCAACCCAATCCGCAAAGACCACACAACCCACAGAGCCCCAACACTCCAGGACCCCTCAGATGTTCGTTGTCCACATCCTGGCTGCTCAGTGTTTTGCTGCATGATGAGGACCTACTCGATATTAGGAACGTG